>NW_026516860.1:0-57496 GCF_025766255.1 Zychaea mexicana | reverse complement strand
GATCGATATGCTCGTTGAGCAGATTCTATTTATTACCCTCTTGTCATCAGTATACCTTTCTTTTGGCAAATGTCAGTCACTAGTGGACTGTTCACTTCTCCTTTTTTGTATGTGTTCTTTCTATGCCAGTTCGCTCTGTGCAACTGTAGGCTATTATGTAGTTTGCTTAGAATGCATTTGAACTATAATTTTATATGCCAGTACGTCCAATATGGCGATTTATTTCGATATGTATATCTATTTAAAAGATTATTTGTTATGAACATTCCTCGACCTCTACTAAGTGATCACCCTCAACCTCGATGATCACTTATTAAATCCCCAAGTAACAATATCATCCATCATCATCGTCCGAATTATCAACCCTAATACCAATCTTTCCGTTTATTCGCATTATTAAATTCCATAGTAAAAGATATATAAACACCATAGTCTTTGAATAATAAAACATCAGTCAGATATCTTGTTTCCATCCTATACCTTGTTCCTTATATCTTCTCTCATCATCTGCTCTCCTACCTCCAGGTTTCCTTCTTGTCTTGTCCTGTTCTTGCTGAAAGCACCTAGCACATTCTCGTCCGGTCTTTCTGTCCTTGTCTTGTCTTGTTCCTGTCCGCACCTTACATTATTCTTCTCTCTCTGTTCTGTTCATTTTTTTTGTTTCCCTTTTAGGTTAATTTCTCTGTGCAAAACGATAGTCCTGCTTCTGTAAAGGAGATTTGAATCGTTTGCATAATAGATTTTCTGCTAGTATACATATAATTGCATGTTATAATATTTGCATGGCGCACCATTTATGCATTATGTTTGTCGGATCAATGATTTCGTTTTATTAATTTATTCGCTCTGTACGAATGGTTTATACATCTGTTAGTTAAGTTCATTCTTTTCCTAAAAAAGACTATCTGTACAGACTATCTGTTGCATTCGTTTTGATATATGTGCTCACTCGTTTAATATATTGGATCACGCATTCGTTCTGTTCATTTCGCTTTTTAATTATTTGCTAAACAGTTTATTACATTTGCTAGCTTCATTCTCTCCTTTTACTATTGCGTTTCATTAGCTATGTTTGACCCCTGTGTATGTTACATTTTGTAATGCTTGCTTGCCATGATCATTAAATTCGTTAGATTCGCTCGCCACATTCATATCATTCGTTAGATTTGCTTGCCATATTCGTTTCATTTGTTAGATTTGCTCGCCACATTCGTTTCATTTGTTAGATTTGCTTGCCACGTTCGTTTCATTTGTTAGATTTGCTCTCCACGTTCGTTTCATTCGTTAGATTTGCTTGCCACGTTCGTTTTATTTGTTTGATTTGCTTACTACAACGTTTGCTTTACTACTATTATGATGCTTGTTCCATCGATCATGTATGCTTCTATTATTATGGTTATTCGTTATATCTATTCATTCGTCGTGTTTTTTCATTCATTCAACGTTATGCTCGCTCATTCTATAGCTATTCTTACTTCATTTAGCCCCTTTTAGATTAGCTCAATGTTTTTTGGGCTGCATGGAGTTTTCTATACGATCTAGTTCCCTGATTTATTTCGTAGCACACAACAGAGTACCACATGGAGCTTTGCTGCTGTAATTCGTTTTGACAGCATGTTATAATAACAGAAGACCATGGTTGCATGTATCTTTCCGACCTAATAGCTATTTTAAGCTCAATAATATTAAAATTAGATAGTGCTCCAATACATTCGCTGCTGTATCATAGATAACAAAACCAACTTCATATTCGACTGATGCCAATACAGTAGCCACCATTCAAGGAGAACGTATATAACCAGAAAACTTCTTTATCGATCATAACAGATGGATCGACCATGCGACGAGTATTTACTGCATACAGTTTAATATGATTTCAGATAACATTTTTACATAACTACATACCTATTATATTTTTTTTGCTATACTATCTGCGATCCAATTTCCTTTTGACGAAATCATCGATCTCTCCTATGCACAGTATGAGGCGCAACCACACGTATCGTCGTACAGACAATGCCCTTGTAAGCTTCCCATTAGTAGTACAGAGTGTCCGTTAGCGCTGTTTCTGATGTCGCATCGTCAGCTCGTAATATATTAAGGAACCTCACATTAAGAAATCTTGCCGTGTTTTATGCAATTTCGATATAAAAATCTGGCAAATTTAATCATTCAAGCCCGTTAAATGTTTTACATTATCCATACGCTTATTTCTTTGTCGCTATATATCACCAACATAATCTTCGTCCTTACCTACCGTCAAGTAACCAGTAAACATATCATGGAACGCATATTGAACGACCCAACTATGCAGAGTATGATTGTAGCGCTACATATACTTTTGTTATTACTCTAATTAGCCAGGTGATATTAACTGCATTTATTAATAAGGATACCTAGAGCTGCGTGAGGAGTATATGTGGGACAACCCGGGTGTTCTCGATGATTGGGATGCCCGACGAAGGTTCGACTACACAGGCCGCCTACCAGAAAGGCAACAAGCGCCCCTAGGTACTCCACACCGCCGTTGCAGGGTAAGCTCTTTGGAAGAAAGGGGAATGATGATACATTTGTATCAGGCTGGGCACACAATGAACAGCATAGCCGAATACATTAAAGTGTCCACAGCCATGGTGCATTGGACATGGCACAGACGGCACAGGTTCCTTTTGGAGCTTGAGCAGCAATATCGGCACCAACAAAAACAAAATTTCCCAGAGCATGACAGCAATGCAGCTATTTCTGTTCGATTTCAAAATTTGCATTTATCCAATCCGCGTAATTTTAGTTTTTAATAAATCTGCACTTAATATCTGTGATGCCAAAACTTGTTTAATTCTTCTTTTGCATGGAATAATGTGCTTACTATAATCGTAGACTTTGTGACGTAAAACCGTGGTATCAAGCTGTACAGTAGAGCACAGACACTCTACCAATATGTAAATCTCAATGATAGATGCACTATATGAGCACAATATTCATGATGTATACGCAAACACGTTTCCAGAACATATATAAACGCAGTAGATTTTATTGATTTACTAAGATAATCTATCAACAGCATCCCATTTCATTAAACATGATCTCTACCACTTTCTACTACTACTACGAAGTCAGCAAAAACACCTATCTGTGCGAAGCCAGTGCTACCACCTCGACCTCTGGTGACGATGCACAAAATATTGCTATTGATATTGACTGCACCAATGGCAATGGCCAGAACACCATGGCTGTTGACGACATCTCACGCAGCGATAATAGCGACGACTACGATTTAACATTCGAACCTATTGCACTGGCTGACTATGTGTGGACGTTGATCAAGTATACTCCTCATCAGGTGGCAAAGATGATCGGTTTAGTGGAGTATAAGAGGCTGTCTGTGCGAAAAGCAGCCGAATTGACCAACATCAGTAATTCGTGCGCCCATCAGTTGTACAAGCAACACAAAGAAGACAGCAGTCTGACTCCAGGTTATAAGGCCAAGAACCAGATAAAGAGACTGCGCAAGATCGACCTCACCGATGAACAAAGGCAAATCGTGGATCTCTACGTCAAAAGCGTAGCTGACCAAAATGCGAACGTCGTAAAGGTCAAGGATGCGTAGGATGATCTGTGCCAGCAACTAGAAGGTGAGCTATTTATTACAACATGCAACATGACTTGAATACTCGTTTTATCATACTAATACTACAAATTTAAAAGGTTTAAAAATTAGTCAAAAAACTGTCAAGGAGCAAATCCAGCAAACAGTTGCATTCACGCTTGTACTACCAGCAGTCCCTCCCTACACCGCCACCAGCGATATTCTGGAAAGTCGTAGCAAGTTTGCCGGTGAGCTGATGTCCCGTAGTCTAGACTACATCGAAGGCTGCATGTTCATCAGCGAAGGAGCGGTTGTCATGTCGGAGACCTTGGTCGTTGAAGCACGCACAACAAGGTCTGAGGCCAAATCCTACGATTTGAACATCTTCTTGTGCCTCACTGCAGGGGGTGTTTTGGCCGTTTCCCAAGAGGCAATGGTGGCTGAAGCTCAAAGGAAGCAGCGACAGATGGAGAAGGTCGGCAAGGCAAAAGGCACTGCTCCGGACCACTTAATCCAGTTTACCAGTGAGGTTTTCAAAACCATCAGTTAAGGCGAGTTTCGATGTGGTGTTGTCATGGCAAACAGACACTTGTTCCGGGAAAGGCCGTTTGTGAACGCGGTGCGGAATGCAGGCCATTTCCCACTTTACATGCCCAACAATTCTATGTTCCTTGACCCGTGCCGTCTATGTTGGGAGGCCATCCAATCGCGCATACGACGAACGCCTTTGACGGATGAAGATAGCTTGGCAAGCCATATTAAGGAAGCCGCGGAGACGATCACAGCTGCAGAATGTATTCGTTGGGTGAGCGAAGCCAAGTCGTATATCGATCGCTGCTTAGCAAAAGAGCAAATCCAGTAGGAATGCTATTATGTTTTTCTGTACCCATTACACTCCTTTTTTATGCCCTCCTTTTCCACTTCTTTCTTCATGCACACTAGTCGTACCTATGTCAACTTATTTTTTTCCATTCCACTCTTTCACTATGCACCTGTCCTTCTACACTAGTTATACTTATGCCAAACTTTTTTTTCTCTGTGCAATAAATATTATATTCAAGTAAAAATGATGCCCTTTGAAGAGTCTAGATACCTGTGGCAAAAATGCACTTGCTAGAATTTTCAGTCTTCATGCTTGAACTATGGCAGTACAGCTGGTATGGCCAGCAATGCGAGTTTACCTGTTGGACGAAAAAAAAAGAATGAGATGAAGGAAGGAATTGATCCACTGTAGATTCAGAAAGCCTTGTCACAAAATAGATTTTGAAGCTCTAAAAATTGGCTGCGTACTAGTAGAACATGTCACACTGTTCATTGAATGTCTTGTTGTTATGGATGAAAAAGCTCGATTGGTGTTGGGGAAGCAAGCACAGTGCGCTGTTGAATGCCCTCCGTCGCCCACTGGGAAAAGGAAGTTAGCCGTGAGGTAAGACCTATGTTTAATGAAATTTTGTCGTGATGAATATAAGATTGATTCATACTATGAAAATAAGCCTGATGCATTCTTAGACAGCGTCCATCGCCCATGGAAAAAAAGGAAGTGAGCTATTAGACGCCCTTAATTTCTCACTAGGGAGAGTCTGTTTATCACGAATCATTTCTATTCTCCAACCAATCAAATACAGTATTTCGCACCAGTGTTCATCTCTATATTACACCCCCTAGAAATTTTATAGTTTCAAACACAAAATGCTATAATATCAAAATCAGTCTTGACCCGTTGGGTTGAATGGTTCGGGCCATGTCAGTGTTTTCTTGACCCATAGGTCAACAGGTCAGACCCCTGACCCAACCTGACCCCTAGTTGTATCATAGGGTAAGTACTGAGGTAGTTTATTAGAAAAAGGTTATAAATAACCACACTATTACTAGCAATAAAAAATATCTTTTAACAACTCTCTATCCTCTGATTACCCTTTGTTGTTATCCTTTCTCATTGGCTACAGATTCACCTGCTAAAAAGCAACTTAACAATATTGTCGTGTCACTTTTTGGTGGATCAGTCCGTAGCCAATGAGAAGAGAGAGGAACAAAAGGGGAACAAAACAATAAAGAGAAGATGATTGATACTGTTTATTGTTTGCGATGAGGAGGGATACTTATATGTTTTGTCTAAGCTACTGCGGTAATGATGGATAATAATATAATATACAACTATGTTAATAACAATGACAAAGAGTAGCTGCGCAGCAGTGTTTACTGAGTAATGATGTAATGCTCAACTGTGCGACAAGAGGAAGAAGTCATAGCTGCGGATTGTGTGACTAAAGAAGTGTTCTACTAAACGGGGCAAGAGAACCAAAAAGGTAAAAGGCATTACCAGCCATTTCTGGCTACGACAATATTACAAAAAAATTCTCATGTTATTTTTCAATGGGGTCTGCTCACTAGAGGGATCGAACCTCTGACCTTGGCGTTATTAGCACCACGCTCTAACCAGCTGAGCTAAGCGAGCTGGACATTTTGACACAAAGTGCGTGGGGCTTTCCGGCCTCATTCATTTCCGACGAACGAATTCTGGCTTCGGCCAATCATGGGCGATTTCGGTGGCGGATCTTTCTGCCGGCGATGGTCATCCGATCCACAGGTTCCCCCCCAACTCCCCACAATTCTTCTCGCACCCCCCATCCGGGGATTATCATACTTCTTTTTCCCTTTCTGTCAGTTCCCTTTATTTTTCTTATTTCCCTTAGCTCTTTTCTGAAAATAATTCTGTCATTTCCTCTCGCGTCATTTTACGTTCCTTCAACTCTAAATCGTGCCGGCCATAGGCGCCGAATATTATTTCTTCTTTATGCTTCTTTTAACGGGACCCGTCCCTTATATTTCTATCCGTCCTTATTTTCCGTATTATACTCTCTCACGTACTCATGCTACCTGCCCTGCGCAGTTTATATTATTCTCCATTGTCCTTTTTCCTCGTTACCCTCACCTTGTTACCATGACCCTGTAATTTCATGGCCCCTCTTATTTCCGTCGTACTCCCTCTCTTATGTTCCATCCGTCGTATAGACATTGCTATATCCATTTCCCTATTTTCCCGTCTTCTACTCCGTCCAAACTATCCGATAGAGATCGTTGTCCTCTGTGCCTGGCGTCGCTCTCAGCCGAGCGCGCCCAGTTGACAAGGTGTATAAAAGGGGATTAACCCCATGATAAAATAAAGATGAAGCGTTTTCAGACATATATTCGTGGATTGACAATTGACATCGGAAGTGGAACTTGCCGTTATTGTAATCGTGTATCTATGTATTTGTATTTCGCGTTCATCATACCCCTGATTCCTTTTTATTTTCTGAATTCTGTCTATTTGTATTTTACCGCATATCAACCCTATTCTTCTGAACCCTTTCTACCTTTTCCCTTTTTATATACTACCTTTTGTCCTTTTCCAAACACCACACGTGTCAATTTTGAAACGTTGTGTTGGAGGTAATGTAGCCTCCGCTGCAAAACTTGAATTTTGCAGACAGAAAACCCAAATCAGGCAGGAGGCGGAGAGAGGGAACAGGTTATTTAGTTTCTTGTTTTTTCAAAGTCAATTTTCTTTGTAATTACTCCATTACAACTTGCTTATGGTAAATCGATGTCTACGAATCTAATGAGCATAAAGGTGACGTGTTATATAGTGTGTTCAAAGGAAAAGTCTAAGAAAATGATATAGAGTAAGAAGAAAAGTAGAAAAATAGGGATAGACAAAAAAACGAGGCTTATTTACTTTTTTCTTCTTTTCTTTATTACTTATAGGCGAAATGAACTTTAAAAAGCTCGACTACCAAAGGATCTGAACATAAATGCCATGTCAAAAGTTAGAAACAGTGATGCTGGTAAGAAAATGAGCATGATTTGTTATAGTGGGTCATTTTTCTTTTAGCTTGTCTTTATTCTTTTTTCTCCTTGATCGCGCACCAGCAATTCCTAGGGGTCGCAATCTGACCCGTGGGTCAAAACCGACCCACGGGTTGAGGACGGGTCAACGGGTCGGGTTGATGCTTTTCTGACCTGCGGGTCAACCCGTCTAACCCTTGACCTGACCCGTTGACCCGTTGTGACCCGTGTATACATATGATATCTATGAGGTACTTGTATTCAAGTAGTCAATCTTCTTGTTGGAAAGGATCATTATATTAAAGATGTAGTTGTCAATATGTCTGCTATAGAACTGTAACATAAAATGTACTTATATTCTTTTTCATTGTGGGATCATATTTTATATTCAAAAGTGTAAGATAAGTAAGCTATAAGCAATATATGTAATAGTAGTAAAGAAGTAGCAAAGTAAAGAAGTAGCAATAGTGCAATGAGAATAGACAATAGAGAGTGGCAGTGAGAGACGAGATTTGACAAAAGACGTAGAAGGAATTAAGAAAAGAGAAATGAAAGAAGAAGGAAGAAATGAAAAGAAAGGGAAAAGGGAAAAGGATTAGGGGCATTTAAAGGAAGTCGATTTTCAACCACACTTTAACCATTATGCTTTCTTTAATGCATGTGAGCGCAAACGATTTCTTTTGTTATGGCACAAACCCTTTACCTTTAAGAATAATCACACAAAACGTAGATATTGCTAGCACTGCTAGGAATTTGCGTGCCATCATCTTAGAGAGCTGTGTATATATGTAGTTTTGCACTTCCAGTGCTCAAGCTCAGGTTGATTGACACCTCCTTTGTCACCAAATCAAAATCAGTAGTGACCCGTCAACCAGAGTTTTGACCCATCGGGTTGAACGGGTCGGGTCGGGTCAGTGGTTTCTTGACCCGTAGGTCAACGGACAGGTCAGACCCTTGACCCGACCCGACCCATCCAATTGCGACCCCTAGCAATTCCCAACAACATTATTCAAATTGTACCTGAAAAAAAGCAGCAATGAAGAACGAATTTAACACCAATTTAAATCTCCAGTCCAATTGCAAGCAGTTTTCAATGGAGGGATTGCAGATGTAAGATGGGTAAAAAATAAAAGTAGGTAATGAGGTAGAATGGGCTGTGCAGTGTATTTTATGAGGCCTTTTACTTTACACACATTTATTATCTTAGTGTAGACATGCACGCTTTAAAAAATATAATAACCAAGGTGGATATCCACTGCATGCAACAACACACTTTACACATACTACTCAAGCTATTAGAAAACGGGAAAGGATAATAGATAATGGCTTTTGGGATATGGATGGATATAAGATGCTGGATCAGGGACAATTTATGCAGTAAAAAAGGTGTGCTCTCACGATCAGTCATCATCATCTACTACTGCTGGTCTCATTAAAAAAGCAAAGGTAGATAGAGGATGACACAAATGAGATTATATATTAGGATCACTCAATTCAGTGGGGCTCAAAAGAATGAATAGTGTCTTTTTTAAGTGTGTTGCACAAGTACTTTTCTGTATTATACCTTTTTCTCCTCTTCGACTCCATTTCAAACCGCTATTTTGAAATCATAAATGAACAATGTCAACAATTTAGCCTACTCCTCCTTCTAATGTTTCGTCTGTTATTATTGAGGCTGTCCAGTTGCTGCATTGTCAGCAAACCGGCGAAGTTGAGGCTTTTGCTCCAACATGTCCAGCAACCATAATGATTCCGAGATCTCAATATACTCAGTGGATTAAAGATGTTGCTGACTAGGTAGCAGTTAGTCAAGGAACCTGGGCCCCAGCTTGGGTTGTACAAAGCTTATTAGGCCCAGCAATATATAAAGGCTGGCTAGGCTGGGAAAATAAAAAGTAACCTCTTTTCCACTGAGAGGCTCAATCCATAACAATTAATTTTACTATAAATAGTAAATTAATTTTAGTTAAGGATTTCACAGTCAAGCTAGCCTTCGTCCAAGTGTTCCTCGGCTAGAGGAGGGAAATGCTCACTACCGTTGCACTGCCTATGAATCAATAAAGTTTTTACAAAACTTTATTAATTCTTAAGAATTAAAAACATTTATAATAATTAAAAAATCTAAGAATTAAAATTCTAAACTATTATAATATTTTTATATTCTTATACCCTAAGGAATTAACTATAAACAATAATATAAGGATAACTATTGATTATCCTTATATTTAATTATTATAGTTTAATTCCCTGAATCATTTACTGACGTGGATAAACATTCCCTATAGACAAGGCCCTAGTCTATAACACTTGGTAGCGGAAGTTTCGATTCATCAATCAATAGTCAACAAGTTATAAGCAAGTCAGCAAGAGCACGTGCAAGGACAAGGCAAGCTAAACGAACTCGAACTATATGCACTTATACTGACAGATTGCAAGGATGAAGGAATGGATACAAGGAAGGCGGCTCAAGGAGCTGAAATGCATAGCTCCAATGCTCTACTCAAGCTAGTCAACTCATATACTGATGTGTTCCCTGCGGAATTGCGCTCAGGACTACCACCACAAAGACACGTGGATCATACTATTCCAATATAATATCCTTATTCTGCCCCAAAAATAAGAGTTGGGTTGGGCCCCCCAGTTTACAATTTTTTTGAAAGTCAGCAGGAGACGTGTTGACGCGTCAGTAGTGGGAGGACGTAGGAGAAAAAAAATTAAAGTGGGCTCCAAACATTCTTTTTTTCATTATACAAAAAACGAGCGTAATTCAGCATTGAAGTAAGCAGAGATTTTGGCTAGAGCAAAGGAAAGAATGTAGATCATGCATGACTAGACAGGGGATGAAAACGGACAAGAAAAAAAAAGGAATATAAGAGCGAGCTTTAATTTATTTCCCTTTGTCGTTCTAAATCTGCTAAACAGGAATAACAGCGGTGTGCTGTATACCAACGATTCGACATTGAATGGTTAAATGAACCACTTCACAAGATTAACAGCAGCCCAATTAACGGATGGTGCTCAAGATGTGACGACATTGTTAACACAGAGCAGTAAAAAAAAACAGTAGGTACAGTATTTCGGGTGTAACAACTTTTGTTTTTTCCCCTTGACTAATCTTGCGAATCAGTCTACAGAGATCGACAGCCAAGGGATGAACCAACATGAATATACTACTAACAGCTAACTACAGAGCTGTGCAAGCAAAGAAAAACCAAACCAACGGTGTGCTGTCATTGCCGGCCTTCCTGACACACTGCTTTTGCTTTGCTGATTTTGTTTTCGACGACGAAGTTTCAACAAGATTCATTAGTCAATGCTCAATAAGTTGGAGAGGCTCGGACATTTCGATTCTCAATGGCTAGTCAGCAATCTGCGAAACGATCGACGATTACGGAAGTCCTGATGCTGACATTGTGGATAAAAGAAGGTAAGAAGTCAAAGCGGTTTTGCTACAGTATATTCTGCATCTATGTTGGGATCACGTTTTATGGATAGAAACGCACACACACGATATATACATGCGCACACACGATATGCGCACACACGATATATATACGCACGCATATGATATACGCACACACACGATATGCGCACACACACAATATACGCACACACACGATATGCGCACACACACAATATACGCAGACGCACTTAATATACACACACACAAAATACGCACAGCCAGAAGATGAAGCAGCTGCTGGATATGGCGACTACAATCAGTGATGCAATATACATATATGCTGTTTGGAGTGTTGGATACGACTGTGGGCAAGGGATTATGCTGGATTGATGTACTCCTTCTGCCACCACTATGGAACGTCACTGTCATCAACGGCACGACCGATCTGTCACTCAATGAAATGAAGCACGAACTTTACATTTGCTGCGATTTATGTTCAAGCAATCGCACATGGATGCAGGGATATCGGCCAACGATAGTAATCACAAGTGTACTCAAAAAATTATTTACCAGAGTAGGAATAGAATGGAAATTGGTAAGTTAATTTATAAATGGGGATAGATCATAGAATGAATATAAAGAGGAAAGAATAAAGATCGGAATTCAAGGGTTATTTCAAGGGTTATTTTGACGACGGAAATTGGAGTTTTGGGGGAGAGAAAGTGTATTTTTGAGGATGGTATCCATGGCATTAGCCTGTTGAATCATCTCTCGTACTTGTTGTGCAGTATTTCGTATAGTGTCTGCTTCTCCACGGTTGATCATCGATTTTCCAACATGACGTTCGATCGCTGTGATCTTCTTCTTTAATGTTTTAAGTTCAGCTTCCAATTCGTCCTTTAGTGTAGGCTCAGATACTTGCTGTTGGTGCTGTGATATTTGGATAGGTGAGCTCGGTGATGCTGATGTTGGTGTACGGGTGTTGATAAGTCCTTGCCAATGTTCTAAGGATGGGCGAACTTTTATTGTCGAAACCTTTCTCACTGTAACAAGAAAACGTTCCAGTAGGAACAGGTGCTTGCAACACATCTTGCTATCTTTGAACTTCTCGCATTCACAATGAATGATTCTGCTGTTCTCAATGAGCACCTATCCCATATAATAGGAGTATCAGATTATAGCTTGATAAACGCTGGAAACCTAGACAAATATAATGATAATCAATACATACGTCATACTCTTTTCTCCGGGTGATGAAGGAAGCAACCTTATAGTGTATATCTGACACTACTTTTACCATGCGTTGTAAGTCTGCTTCGCTGTAATCGACAGCTTTCAGTTCATCTGTCCGAAATGAATGCTCGGTCTTGCTCATACGCCCAACGCCTGCCCACAAACGCTCGACTTCTTTGCTAATATCAAAAGCAACATCGGATGTCAAGACATAGATCAAGTAGTCGAGACGATGGACCCGTTTCCGTTGCAAATAGATAGTCTTCAGCTGGTTGTGCCAGGATTCAACGTAATTATTCGTGGCCATATTGGTGAACACTTCAGGCTCATGGCATGTACTCCAGCGGGTATATCCATCACCAATAAATGTATCTACCCAATGTGCTCGGAAATAAGACGCAAATGATGGCTGCTTCACGCCATACTTGGAAAAGAAGGTATGTAAAAGGCGCTGGAATTTTTCCATGTCCCTTTCGTACATTAGTTCTTGTAACCGTAGCTTGATGCGCGTTCGTTCTTGATGAGCGTCGCTTCGTCCGTAAGCAGTAACTTTCTCTTGGACATGCTTCATCCATGCACGCATGACATGCCAAAGGCAATACTGGATCTTGCAGTCTGGCCACACCATAGTAATTGCATTATCCTCTGCATAATCGCGGTCAATCGTGATGCCTTGAGGACTAACACCGAGAGATTGCAGGTATATGAACCATTAACAAGAGGATCGGATGACTTGTCATCAGTAATAAGGTAGGCGACAGGGACACCACGACCAGCAATTGGATGGCGGATAACCATAGTATACAGAACGCCATCTCCATATTGAGATACATCGTGTGTTGCATCGAGAGAGATATGCTGCCCAGCATTCACTAGTAAATGCATCTGCCATGGAGCAACAAAACCAAAACCAAAGCTGGCAGCGGAAAGCAATTGACGGCCAGTGTCATCAGCATATAACCAGACATGATAGCCCTTATGTTCGAGATCTTGTAGCCAGTATTTGACGGAAGTAAAATCGTCCTTGTCTTTAGCACACTCCTCCTGTCGAAATTTATAAAAGATGTTATAAACATCAACGGTGTGAAAATATGCGTCTCTCTTGGTGCTTTCAAGATGCGCATGCTCACGTTGCAAGTAAGTGCGCACCTGACGGACGTTCTTGTATTTTTTTAATTCCTCAATAATGCGCTCCTTTAAAAGTATCGACTTTGGCAAATATTTGACATCTTCGATGGTTCCAGGAGTATGCCCAGTATGGTCGTTGACATACTTGAACTTTACAGTGTCACAGTTGGTCATGTAACATATGACCTTGAGTTGGGCCTTACATCCGACTTGCTTACTTTGTTGCTGGATAGGACGGATCTCGGTAATTCCACGTCTGTTGTCACTGGTGGCATGGCGATGGCACTCATACCGCTTTGACCAAAATACAGTGGAGGATTTCTGTCTTTTTCTACTACCAGCTTCGTTTTCTTCTATTGTATATAAGTAGATGCCTTAGACACTATACTTTCTTATTCTTTTCTTACCATCGTCAATCGTGATAGCGACTGTCGGCTGCATAGTCTCTTCGCTCTCTGTAGCGACACTGGATTCTCTTCTGGAGATGATTTTTTTGAACTGGTCGCTTTTTTAGTCCCCCTTATATATCCAACGTTCGCCTGTTTCTTCAGGTTGACGTAAGATAATATCTTGGTACTCGGAAACGGGGCACGAACTGGGGCGTTGGCTGACGGAAATAATAACAGGGCTCAGTAGCTCTTCATCGTCGTGATAGTTGTTAGTGTTGTTGTTGTTGTCGTTGAAGTTATTATTGCTCATTTCGAAATGGCGAATGTCAAAGGAATTGGCTCAAAAGTAAATACAAAGTCAGGCAACTATGTGCAGTAGTGCTCTAGTAACACAAAAACACGTTTTGGCTGCTTCGAAATGCTATAGCACACTCCTATCCCTCATATCGGTAGCATGGTCTTTTTCTACTAATCTTATTTTAGTACACTATTTCGTGTAAAGTATTGTTTATTGACCTTTTCTATCCACAATCCAAAATTTTACAGAACACTTCGATCTTCACGTATCCGCTCACTTACAGCTGAGAGCACGCTATATGTATACGTAGTAATAGATCACAGTATGCCACTTGAATATTTAACTATCCCCTTTCATAATTGTATATAGGTAGGTCGACTGATCTGCCCTGTTCCACGTGCGATCGCTCAATCGTTTGATATATGGCTGTAAAAAGCATGATGGTGCTTCATAAGTAAGGACGAATATGAATCAACACGAATGTAAAATGCTTCCTTTCATTTAGTGACAGATCGGTCGTGCCGTTGATGACAGTGACGTTCCATAGCGTTGGCAGAAGGAGTACACATCAATCCAGCATAATCCCTTGCCCACAGTCGTATCCAACACTCCAAACAGCATATATGTATATTGCATCACTGATTGTAGTCGCCATATCCAGCAGCTGCTTCATCTTCTGGCTGTACGTATTTCGTGTGTGCGTCTGCGTATATTGTGTGTGCGTATATCATATGCGTGCGTGTATATATCGTGTGTGCGCATATCGTGTGTGTGCATGTATATATTGTGTGTGCGCGTTTCTATCCAAAAAACGCGATCCCAACATAGACGCAGAATATACTGTAGCAAAACCGCTTTGACTTCTTACCTTCTTTTATCCACAATGTCAGCATCAGGACTTCCGTAATCGTCGATCGTTTTGCAGATTGCTGACTAGCCATTGAGAATCGAAATGTTCGAGCCTCTCCAATTTGTTGAGCATTGACTAATGAATCTTGTTGAAACTTCGTCGTCGAAAACAAAATCAGCAAAGCAAAAGCAGTGTGTCAGGAAGGCCGGCAATGACAGCACACCGTTGGTTTGGTTTTTCTTTGTTTGCACAGCTCTGTAGTTAGCTGTTAGTAGTATATTCATGTTGGTTCATCCCTTGGCTGTCGATCTCTGTAGACTGATTCGCAAGATTAGTCAAGGGGAAAAAACAAAAGTTGTTACACCCGGAATACTGTACCTACTGTTTATTTTGACTGCTCTGTGTTAACAATGTCGTCACATCTTGAACACCATCCGTTAATTAGGCTGCTGTTAATCTTGTGAAGTGGTACTTTAACCGTTTAATGTCGAATCGTTGGTATACAGCACACCACTGTGATTCCTATTTAGCAGATTTAGAACGGCAAAGGGAAATAAATCAAAGCTCGCTCTTATATTCCTTTTTTTTTCTTGTCCGTCTTCATCCCCTGCCTAGTCAAGCATGATCTACATTCTTTCCTTTGCTCTAGCCAAAATCTCTGCTTACTTCAATGCTGAATTACGCTCGTTTTTTGTATAATGGAAAAAAAGAATGTTTGGAGCCTACTTTAATTTTTTTTTCTCCTAAGTCCTCGCACTACTGACGCGTCAACGCGTCTCCTACTGACTTTCAAAAAAAATGAAAACTGGGGGGGCCAACCCAACTCTTATTTTTGGGGCGGAATAAGGATATTGACTACTGAGTGATCCTGAACAATGGTGTCCTAATGGAACATACATTCTTGCCGGTTAGTAGTCCTGTACTTTTGATGTTCTACAGCTTTGCTTATATTCTGCATTTGAACCTATTCATAGATTCTGCTTTTCCTCTGCGGCCAACAATCATGACGCCGTATCCTAGCTCATCAACTGATCCAGCGGAAAAGCGATTCAACAAAGTCCATTCTTCAATGCGAATGGCTATTGAGCGAGCATTCAGTCGTCTTGTTTCCCGGTGGAGGTTCATGCGACATTACATGTACCTCATGGATCATACAAACCTGACGCTGGTGATTTATGCCTGTTGCATACTCCATAATATCTGTATCGAGCAGCTCGATCCGCACTCTGACGAACTGTTTCCATTGAACACAGAAGAGGATGAACAAACCGGACGTATATCAATAATAGATACTAATAGACAGTCTAGTACTAGAGAAGACAGTACCAGGTTGTTTGCACAAGGGCGTCAGAAACGCGATGTGCTTAAAGAATCATTGTCCTCAAATCAATAAACGCAATACCTTATACATTGCTCCAGTATATCTGCTCTATATCTTTTAGATATTGACGTGAAGTGCTGCTTAGTACTAAAAGTTCGCATATAAAATAATTGGGCATCTTTTCGTAGCAGTTATTGTCTGTAATGTCATGACTAGTTTTCTTCTTCACATTCTGTAAAGTACAGTAAAGTGCTATATTAGAAGATATTAATCATCACACAGGGTATTCTAGATACACTTTTAACAATTCTGAATAAATGTCATATTATAATATAATAAAATTTATTGTTCTTCTTCGTTATTATTACTAGGCTCACCACTTCTATTTGTGTTTGTAGGGCTACCAAACAAATCTCTTAGTGTCTGCAAGTACATATCATGCCGGCGGTCTTCTGCTTCCTGCACCTCTCGCGAACGCCAGTCTTCTGCTTCCTCAAACTGCTGGAATGCCTCGCTGATGCTGGCAATGAGGCGATCGGTTTGCCGATCGGCATTCTCAAGGACAAGCTCTTGAAATGCCGCTGTTCGTCGTCGCTGTGTGGGCCACTCGCTGACATCATTATCGTTATCCCTTTCTCGTCGGGTGCTATTGACAACGAGGCCATCAAGGGAATCCATCGTGGCAGGAGGTACAATTGCAGGGTCAGTTCCCACAATTCTGTCTACAGCGTTATAGTAGCACCATCGCTCTTGACCTAAAGGGCCGTTCTCACCACTGTTGCGAATCGTAGCCCTAACATCGCGATATTCATCGACTAGATCTTGCCATTTCTTCTGTAATGCTTCTTTACTTCGACCTAACGGATCAGCTGCAACATACTCAGAAAGTATTTCATTCCAGATGCGACCTTTGGCTTGCATTTCGATAACTGTCTTCAGTCTATCGTATCGAGTCCCTACAGCCGTAATGAGTGCATCAATGTGGGCCTCGTCCCATGTATAGCGTTGTGCAGAGGTAGGAATGGGCGTCTGCGAACTAGGTAGAGGCGATGTCAAATCACTATCAGCGGCCACTGATGCAGGCAATGCTTCTGGGGCTTGGGATTGCGGTGTCTGCATCGGTGCTTCTGAATCTTGCCGTTGCTGTGTCTGCTGCTGTTGCTGAGGATCTGATGATGAACTGGCGGGTGTCTACATCAAGATTTGAAAGTTGTTGTAGTTGTTGCTGTTGTTTGGCATAATAGGTATCAGAAAAAATAGAGAGGCAATGGATGAAGTGAATTATAGAGAAATTTATTTATTAGCTTCTACTATATTCACAGCATATATATATATACGGTTGGGTACAAAGTTTCTTATGGCAATCGTGTTGTTATTCATGCAATACCTTGGGGTATGTACAGAAAAGGAAGTTTCTCGGTGCGGTGCGCCTTTATGTTCGATCCGAGTAGAGAGGACTTTGAATTCTTGCAAAACTATTTTGGGTTCTCTGTTCGGAGCGAAATGAGAGCAACCATAGAGGCCTCTGAGAAGCCCTCTTTTGGAAGGAAAATAGAGAATGTATCTTCCATTACTAAATTGGGGTATGGTATTCTCTTTTCAGAGCGAAATGAGAGCAACCTATAAGTATGAAAAAAATGAGAAAAAAGAAATGTGGTTGAATCGCCATAACAATTATATGAGTAGATAGCTAAGATGTGACTTAATTGGTAGGATTTTTAGTAGGGCACTGTAGGGTGTTTAGTTGACGAGGAACCCCTTTGAGAAAATAATTCTCCAAAAAAAGTCATCAGTTACTATGTAAAGTAATAATCTAGAGATGTGACTGCTAATTTTGAGCCTACCAATGACTGTACAGCATTTGACTTATATAACAGAATTCTTATCATAGCTCTGTAGTACATCTCATTAGCTAGTAATAGAGAAATAATTATATTCTTTTTAACAATTTATTTTCCAATTTTAAAAAAAAATTCCCATTCAATCACTAATTTATATTATTTTTATTTTTTTTAGATATAATGAAAACTATTAATATATAAAATTTTAGAAATTAAATTATTTTTATAAATAAATAAAAAATTGTAAATATGTATAATTTGAAGTAAATATAATAATTTATATGCTATTAATATAAAAGATACTAAGGAATACTTGGATATAACTTTCTGGGTAATAAATATATTTTAATTTTTAATTTTTTTAATTATTTCTCATAGCTCTGAGAATAAAGTTTTCTCAAGAAAAAAAGCCTATATACTATGTGACTGCTATTGCTGTTTTAGTATGTTGTTGCCATATATGATAGATACATGTACTGCAATTTACAGCACTGTAGCTACAATATTGCACCTTCTAGAAGTCTTAATCCACCTTAAAATAAAGCTACTTTTAGTGATTTTTACACATCCTCTTATGTAATGTCTAAAATAAGCAATGTGACTATCTTCAGTAAAAACATATTTAGATGTATATACATCATCTGTATATGCCTACAAAGTTTTATAGCAATAGCATTAATAATAGATGAGCTATGATCTATTTAAGGATGGATTAACTAAAAAACACCTATATACCAAACCAATGAAAAAACTAAAGCTATATGTCTGCTATTGCTTAGTCCGGGAAAACGTTTAGTCGTCGGGAAAACTAATTACCCGTCTATTTCCTTTTTAGGAAGTTACGTGATCTAAGCCACTTAGTAAGCCACTGAGCCACCAGGGAAATTCTTACAGTCACCCCTTGGGGGCTTAGTAAGTGGCTTAGATCACGTGACTTCCTAAAAAGGAAATAGATGGTTAATTGGTTTTCCCAACGCTAAACGTTTTCCTGGACTAAGCAATAGCAGACATAGGACACTAGACCATATATTGTTATATTATGTAATTTTATAAACTACTTGCTAATTTATAACCTAGAAGAAAGTTATTGCATTAAATTATTATCATGAGATAAAATATTTATCAATTAAAAAAATTTAATTTTAAAAGGCCTATATGATATAAAATGATTAATAATAAAAAAAATAAGATACTCTACATATATTGATTTTTTATTAAAAATAGACTACTATAACAAAAAAAAATTATTTTATTAATAGTTTATCCATAATGTTTTTTAAATCAAGTTGCCTAATACAGGATTTTTCATCTCCTAGCGGACGTTTGAACTTTTATTTAGGCAGAAGGGATTTAATTTTAGGCAGAGTGGACATGAATGTTAATCTGAGTGGACATGAATGAAAGTTAATCTGAATATGAATAATAATTGATCTAGACATGAATGAAAATCGTTCATCAGTGCAATTTATAACGGTATGACACTTTTTTATATGAAAGATGATTATTATAAATAAGCGTACCCAGCAATACTATTGATATTCGATATGACCTTCTTCTCTATATAGTTCACGATCAAGCAAGGACCGCTCACAGTTTCATCAGCGCAATTTATAACGGTATGACATCTTTTTTAACGTGGAAATCGTGATGGATTTTTATAAGTGATGCGTACCCAGCAATACTATTGATATTCGATATGACCTTCTTCTCTATATAGTTCACGATCAAGCAAGGACCGCTCACAGTTTCATCAGTGCAATTTATAACGGTATGACACTTTTTTATATGAAAGATGATTATTATAAATAAGCGTACCCAGCAATACTATTGATATTCGATATGACCTTCTTCTCTATATAGCTCACGATCAAGCAAGGACCGCTCACACTTTCATCAGCGCAATTTATAACGGTTTGACACTTTTTTATAACGTGGAATCGTGATGGATTTTATAAGTGATGCGTACCCAGCAACAATAATATTATTGGTACTTGATATGACCTTCTTCTCTATATAGTTCACGATCAAGCAAGGACCGCTCACAGTTTCATCAGCGCAATTTATAACGGTTTGACATTCTCTTTTATGAAACGTGGGAATCGTGATGGATTTTTATAAGTGATGCGTACCCAGCAACAGCATTACTATTGATATTCGATATGACCTTCTTCTCTATATAGCTCACGATCAAGCAAGGACCGCTCACACTTTCATCAGCGCAATTTATAACGGTATGACACTTTTTTATATGAAAGATGATTATTATAAATAAAGCGTACCCAGCAATACTATTGATATTCGATATGACCTTCTTCTCTATATAGTTCACGATCAAGCAAGGACCGCTCACACTTTCATCAGCGCAATTTATAACGGTTTGACATTCTCTTTTATGAAACGTGGGAATCGTGATGGATTTTTATAAGTGATGCTTACCCAGCAACAGCATTACTATTGATATTCGATATGACCTTCTTCTCTATATAGCTCACGATCAAGCAAGAACCGCTCACACTTTCATCAGCGCAATTTATAACGGTTTGACATTCTCTTTTATGAAACGTGGGAATCGTGATGGATTTTTATAAGTGATGCGTACCCAGCAACAGCATTACTATTGATATTCGATATGACCTTCTTCTCTATATAGCTCACGATCAAGCAAGGACCGCTTACACTTTCATCAGCGCAATTTATAACGGTATGACACTTTTTTATATGAAAGATGATTATTATAAATAAAGCGTACCCAGCAATACTATTGATATTCGATATGACCTTCTTTTCTTCGATGTATGTAGGTGACGATGACGTAATCAGCCGGCGATTACGCCCTCAAGGTAATATGTTGTGGTTTGGGTGACATCTTCAACCATACGGTCCAGGGAGAGTGCATTATAGTTCTTAGTACTATTGACTGCTATTACTCTTAGTCACTGATGGTACTTTCTGATTTTATATACATAGTTGATCATAGAAAACGGGCGCCGTCGATCTCCTCAAGGCAGCATACAATGGTTTGGGTTGGTTTCACGAAAAGTATGCTTCATATTACATTTCTTTTACAAACATACATATTTGATTATAAAAAAAAAGACTGCCGCCGAATTCTGTATGGGAAGGTACTAATGCCGGCAACAGAAAACGTCATGACGTGCTTTATACTTTTTCTAGATTTCTACAGTGCTGTGCCTTTGGAGCGGACTTTGTTTTACATGGCTAGTATAGCAAGCAGAACAATATGTGTGCGCACGGACGTCCATTTTGCGGTATAAAGTATAATTTGATCGCCTGTGGTTTTGTATAAAGCGGTTCTGTAACTGGAAAAAAGGTGCTCTTACAGACACTCAACGTGGGTGGCAGTACGCAATTCGCGCATTGTGTACAGCAATCTTTGCAGCTGATCGAGTCGCGGTGTCAGCGAAAGTGTATGTTATTTTATCTTTGTTGCACATATAAAGTATTTTTTACAACGAACAATGTCAAAGGCAATGTCAAAGTTAACTTTATTGCAATCGGAATTGTACACTGTAGGGCAACACAAATCTCAAACAATTGCGGTTGGTGAATGGTGGAATGAACGGACAGGTACGACCTGAACGGTAGCAAGCTCTTTATGCCCTCCCTTTGTGTATAAAGCGGGTCCGTCACTCGAAAAAAGGTGCTCTTGCTGCCGTGTGAGTATTATTCTTTCTTTGTTGCACATATATAAAGTAGTTTTTATAACGCACAATATCAAAGTTAACATTACTGAATCTAGCATTGCAAACAACAACAGAAGTCTCAAGTCATTGCGGTTGGTGAATGGCAGAAGGAAGAGAAGGGTACAGCCTGAAAGCGTGGGAAGCAAGCTTTTGACAGAAGCCCGTCACCATGATCTTTATTACTACTAATTCATATAACTTTCTTTTTTTGTATATACATAGTTGATCAGTTCTTGGCTGTTTTGACGGTTGTACAGCCACTTTCCAACCACACAACATGCTGCGTTGTAGACTTTGGGCTCTATGGTAACTTCTCATACGGATCTCTGTTTAAATTACCATAGAGCTCTATGCTAAGCGCACATAAACCTATGTCGGACACGTTTAAGCAGGGAAAAGTGAAATGACAGTGACCAAACAATGACCAAAACTTTATTTGGTCAATGACCAGATTTTTCCCAAAAGGAACAGTGGTGGGGGGAGCATTTGCAAGAATGGGGGGAAGGCGATGACCAGAAGACTAGAGGGAAGGCCTGGCGGTGACCGAAAGGGAGAGGCGATGACCAGAGGCGATGACCAGCGGAGAAAAGAAAAGGGGAGGCGATGACCAGGGCCGATGACCAGCGGTGACAGAAAGGGGGAGGCGATGACCAGAGGCGATGACCAGCGGAGTAAAAAAGGGAAGGCGATGACCAGAGGCGATGACCAAAAATTTCCAAAAGCGTGTATGATGACCAGAGGCGATGACCAGCGATGACCAAAAATTTCTATATAGAATTGCCACGGCGATTACTTAGTAGGTGGAGTAGACCCAGTAGACCCAGGTCTACCCCAGGTCTACTCAAAATTTTTATTTGATATTTAGGTAGAGACAAGGTCCAGGAACACGATTTATTATGATGCAAATGCTTACTTACTTAATATGGTTTAGAGATATAAGCCATTTACTATTGAGTATAAGGTATCCTCTACTAAGTAGACCCAGTAGACCTAAGTCTACCCCAGGTCTACTCAAACATTTTATTTGATATTTGGGTAGAGACAAGGTCCAGGAACACGATTTATTATGATGCAAATGCTTACTTACTTAATATGGTTTGGAGATATAAGCCATTTACCATTGAGCATAAGGTATCCTCTACTAAGTAGACCTAGTAGACCCAGGTCTACCCCAGGTCTACTCAAACATTTTATTTGATATTTGGGTAGAGACAAGGTGCAGGAACACGATTTATTATGATGCAAATGCTTACTTACTTAATATGGTTTGGAGATATAAGCCATTTACTATTGAGTATAAGGTATCCTCTACTAAGTAGACCCAGTAGACCCAGGTCTACCCCAGGTCTACTCAAATATTTTATTTGATATTCGGGTAGAGACAAGGTGCAGGAACACGATTTATTATGATGCAAATGCTTACTTACTTAATATGGTTTGGAGATATAAGCCATTTACTATTGAGTATAAGGTATCCTCTACTAAGTAGACCTAGTAGACCTAGGTCTACCCCAGGTCTACTCAAAAATTTTATTTGATATTTGAGTAGAGACAAGGTCCAGGAACACAATTTATTATGATCAAATGCTTACGTACTTAATACATTGTGGAGATATAAGCCATCTACTATTGAGTATAAGGTATCCTCTACTAGATAAACCTAGTGAACCTGGGTACACCCTAGGTATACCCCAATTTTTTTTAAAAGTATAAATCCATTTGATAAGTAAAATATATTTGAGAATATAAGAATAGAAAGGGATAAGAGTCAAAAAGAGAGAAAGGGATACAAGACAAAAGAGACAAGAGAGATCTAATATAAAAGATAAAAAGGGGAGCAGAGAAGAAGATATAATAATAGTATATATAAAAAATCGAAAAGAGGAGAGAAGAGAGGCAAAGGTTCTATGTGATGAAGAAGTGTGATAAAATTATATGGCCTAAATACATGGCGTTATTTGGATATGTATGGGGCCCAGCAGCTATAAGCCAATAGGCAAAGTCTTGTTGTATTTCGATTGCCGTAAGGTGGTTTTTGTTGTAGCCAGCTTGGCGGATAAATTGGGGCTTACGCCGATAGGCTGCCCAGCAGAGACGGTATAAGAGGTCCTCATACGTACCACTGCAGTTTGACCAGTTACCATCATGGAAGATGGTTTGGTTCCACTGATTGGGCACAAGGCATTTCTTACAGAAGCCATCCCTTACTGGCTTGACACATGCAGGATTTGATACATAGTGGTCACCAAAACAACGGAAACATTGACCAATATGAGCAATACACTGGGGAGAGGTTGCATGCTCACTTTCAGCTATGCCAAAAGTAAATAAGCAAGGTATACAGTGATCCTTGGCTATCATCATAACTGACTTGAAATTGTCAGCATCCGATATATACTTTCTCTTTCGAGAAAGACCAAGATATGCGTCAGTAGGGGTTGGCTAAGGAAAGGTGTATACTGTAGATTAGTACTAATGCTGACAGAGTAATAACAAAGATGACTTTGTATATACGTACAATCGATGGTGGTGTATGATCGATAATCCAATCAGTTGAAGGGCGGATAGTAGTTGACGGAGGGAGAGGAGAATCTATATGCAGGTTGGAAGCTTAAGTATCATTGAGAGCATTAATGATTCAAGTACTGAAAAGAAATGTGTATATACCTTTGATTTTTTGGCAATAAGAGCAAAGCTCGACATTACCGTACCCAAAGCAGTTGGAAGACTAATCATTAATGATAAATCAATAAAAGAATAATAATATAAAGATTTATCTATAAAGTAATATCAATATGAAACTACCAAGACAAAAATCATAGATTTTTTATGGAGTTTCAAGGTTATAAGTTACTTTCTCTAGAGAAAGATAACCAAAGAGTCGCGTTCGCAAGTCACGACTTGAGAACTTAAGGAGAGAGCAAGTTACTACCGTAACTTAATATCCTCATTACCATTCCGGGGATGTTTTAATCAATAAAAGATATATTTGTTGATCATTAAAAGTTTTAATTATTAAATGATTTATCAATCTAATGATATAACATTTATATAATTTATCTTTTTTAATCTATATCTTTTTTAAATTTATTTATAAAATAATAAACTTTAAATGATTTATCAATAAATAAATAAAAAATAAATAAATAAAATAAAAAGAAATAACTTTTAAAAAGATAAACTATTTTTTCTTTTCTTTTTAATAAAGGAATAATTAAAGGATATATATTATAAAGGTTTTTAAATTTTTCATATAATTTTTAAACTATAATTCTTACAAAGTTAATCATATAAAAGATTTATCTATAATTAAAGTTTATTCTTCTACTAAATTATAAATTTAAGGATAAAAGTTTATCCATGAATATTTTATTTATGTTTACTGCCGCCCTTCGGTTGCCAAGAAATCGAAGATTTCTGGATAGAGCAGAAGGAAGGAGAAGAAGATATATATTTAAATCAATAATAAAAGATAAAAGATTTACTCCTTAAACGTTTCATCCTAAAATATTATATCATTTTAATGTTCAATTATTATATTTTTAAACTATTATTTATGAAAAGTTAAATATTTGAAAGGCTTTTTCCTTCACATTAATTTTATCACATTTAAAAGATAAACCCCAATTATCTTTACCTATATAAATACCTGTTACTATAAAAGATATATCACATAAAAATGATTTATCAATATAAAGTTCAAAATTTTTAAAGCTATCATTACATAAAAAGGTTGTTTCTTTTTTTAAATCTATTGTTAATAAAGGTGAATTCTTTTCTTCATAAATTCTCGATACAAATGTTTTATCTTTAAATAAAGTATTATCATTATATTTATTTTTGATATATTTTTCTAATTCATTAATAAAGGATAAAAGATTATCAGATTTTTCATTAAAAGATTTTTTTATACTCAATTGAAAGTTATAACTTTTTTTTTCTTTATATTTTAAACATTTAATACCAAAAGGAACTCTCAATAAAGGTGTTTTTATTAATAAACTTTTCTCATTATATTTTATCTTTATAAAATCTTTATCATTAATAAAAGATAAACCATTGATATCCATCATTTTCTATTATAAAGGAAATTCAATTTTAAGGAATTATAAAAAAAAGGAAATACTGGATAAATATTTATCCAGATTTGATCAGATGATCAAATAAATTCCCCAGCCAGTGGGGAATTTTATTTCTCTTTTTTATTTATCATTTAAAAGTCTTATGTTTTCGAATAAATGTTTAACCATTTCAAAGATATATTTGAAATAAAGAACAAAAGTTTTTTCTTTATATTAAGGATAAAAGTTTTACCGATATATCTGTATAGAAGACTAATCATTAATGATAAATCAATAAAAGAATAATAATATAAAGATTTATCTATAAAGTAATATCAATATGAAACTACCAAGACAAAAATCATAGATTTTTTATGGAGTTTCAAGGTTATAAGTTACTTTCTCTAGAGAAAGATAACCAAAGAGTCGCGTTCGCAAGTCACGACTTGAGAACTTAAGGAGAGAGCAAGTTACTACCGTAACTTAATATCCTCATTACCATTCCGGGGATGTTTTAATCAATAAAAGATATATTTGTTGATCATTAAAAGTTTTAATTATTAAATGATTTATCAATCTAATGATATAACATTTATATAATTTATCTTTTTTAATCTATATCTTTTTTAAATTTATTTATAAAATAATAAACTTTAAATGATTTATCAATAAATAAATAAAAAATAAATAAATAAAATAAAAAGAAATAACTTTTAAAAAGATAAACTATTTTTTCTTTTCTTTTTAATATAAGAATAATTAAAGGATATATATTATAAAGGTTTTTAAATTTTTCATATAATTTTTAAACTATAATTCTTACAAAGTTAATCATATAAAAGATTTATCTATAATTAAA
Source organism: Zychaea mexicana (assembly GCF_025766255.1). Taxonomy (NCBI): domain Eukaryota; kingdom Fungi; phylum Mucoromycota; class Mucoromycetes; order Mucorales; family Lichtheimiaceae; genus Zychaea; species Zychaea mexicana. Next base: position 30,995 of record NW_026516860.1, on the reverse strand, counting down.
GTTTATTCTTCTTGGTAACTTGAGAGTCTAAAGACTCTGCAAGTATCTGCCGGATGCATTTTGATGCCAAAATGACATCATTAAATGCTTGCCACGGAGATAGATGCCGGTTTACCCTCTTGAGACTTTGTATCTGTCTTTTTTGGCGTTCAACATCAACAAAGTACAGACAAAGAGCAAGAGAACCATTGCGACCAGCGCGACCAGTTTCTTGAGCATAATCAAGGATTGATGCAGAGCCGCCAAGGTGAATTACCGTCGAGATGGTAGAGCAATTGATACCGGCACCAAATGCACTTGTTGCAACTATAATCTTTAGATCGCCGGAAACAAAGGCAGTGGTTCTTTTATGTTTTTCTTCCACTGAAAGATTTCGATGGAAGTATGATATTTGTGTGGTGTGGTGCGGTAGTGCTTGTTTAAGCTTGTTGCTAATGGATGTTGTTGCATCTACTGCAGAGCAGTAGATGATCGTTGAAGATGGTGATGATGATGGTAAATACTGAGCTTGTAGGTGTGATATTGCTGCAGCTTGCGGATTAGTGGTGTTGATGATTTTATAACAGAGGTTTGGTCGCATTGACGGCTGTCGTATGATTAAAAGGTCTGCGCCAAACATGTCATGTAAGTCGGATTCGAATGATGGTGGAATTGTTGCGGATAAAAGAAGGAATGGTACGGTGAGTGAACGGAGGAAAAGGAGTGTATATAATACCGGACGGAATGAACGCCATGTGATTGCTGTATGCACCTCATCAATTACGACTCGGGCTAGCTGATTATGGTCGTTTATTTGCTGCACAATGTTGAGGAACCGTTGACTGCTAGCATGTTCAACTTGGACGATGATGATGTTAGGCAAGGGGTGCTGTATAGTGATATCCGGAGTATATTCTATTACAGACAACCCAGCTTGCTGAATCCGGCGTTTCATATCGGCCAAAAGTGCGACAAGTGGGACAACGACGACTGTTGTCAAGTGCGGCTCGACTAGTGCAGGGACAAGGAATAGCAGGGACTTACCAGAGCCTGTGGGTTGGATGGCAAGTATGCTAGATTTTCGGGAGATGACGGTGGTGATGAGCTGTGCCTGTTCAAATGAGCGGAAGGAAGGCGACAGCGAGTTGGTTGCTTTACCAAGTGCGTTAAGCAGCTGTGGTGTGACAGGTGATCCTACAGTAGAGAGCAATATTAATTATGATTTTTTACATAAGATCAATGCAAAAAAGATATACCTTGCTGAGGTGCTGGTGATGCGGAAGTAGTTTTTGACTGGCGCCTATCCAAGTCATTTTGCACTTGCAAACGGTGTTGCATCTCGAGCAATGCAACGTTCTCAGCAGCAGCAACATTTGCCAGAAATTGTCCGTGTTGGACAGCAACTCTATCCTGCTCCGCCTGCGGAATAGCACCTGGAAAGAGATGACGCCCAGGGCCGACACCTATAATTGACGAGTGGTGAATACATTTCAATGATAGGTTGTGAAAGTATGAGAACAAAGATAATATACCAAGAAAATCATGCCACATTTCTGAAGCAATAAAGTACTCTTCTATTGCTACAGAAGAGAGTGCATTCGAGTCTGTTGTTGCCTGTGCATAATTGTGTGCGGCAGTTTTTGACGAGTGGCCTGCCTACAGGTCCACTGTATAATTTCTGCCGTGGTGTGCGAGCAAATGTTGAATATAGTAGCGTGAGAATGCGACGGACACATGGCGATAATCTTGAAAGCTCAAACGAGAAGGAAGGAGCAGATGCCAGCGGGCTTGAAAATGCGTGCGGAGAAGGTCGGCTGACATTTTTGCACCGTTGCGCACAAAGAAGTATGCCATTGTGTCAAGCATTTTTTGGTTTGAATTTGAGCATTCATAAATGAAGAGGCTAGCGAAATAAATAGAGTTAGACATTGCATGGTAGACTTTTAAAATGTAAATACCTTTCTATGGGACGGATGAAGGTGATATAGTTAAGAAACAAGCGGACAAGAGAGTGAGGGATAAAACGGGCAATAGCTTGGTCGCGTTGTTTAATGTTACGTGTTTTCTGGTATGTTGTAAGAAGCATCAATGTTTGATGTTCATTTGACCAGTATAAGTTGCGTGTTGCGTGTGTCGTATTTTGTAATAAAGTGCCTTCTAGCTCTGTGGCCCGAGCTGTTTGGCCGTATGTGAGGTGCATTAGCATAAACAAATCGCGTTGGATTTGTTCAGCTGTGGTGATGTAATTTTTAATGGCGGACAGATTGTATGTAGTGCTATTATTACTTATATGTTGAATATAAGTACGGTATAGGTGTGGTGTGCTGTGTATGTGGTGAAGGATGTGGCCAAATTGATGCCGGAGGTTGTTTTTTGGGTCGGTAAAAAATGAATAATTGATATCACGATTGTTGAAATCGTCGTACAGATGTATGGTTTGTTGTTGCGGAATTGAAGGAGGTTGTTGAGGTCGATGTTAAAGGTGAGTTTGTTGATGTTTTGCTGTATACTGGTTTTTAAGTTGGTGACTAGGAGACGCAAATCATGTACATGAATGCGCTCTTCGTTTCGACCATAGCAAGTGACAGATGGTTTGTGTGTGGTGTCCATATGATTTTGTCAGTGACAAACTCTGACGAGTCAGAGATTGACGCAATCCGGCTGTATTCAGCAATAGCAGCATATGCAGACGACTTGCCATCGATCAAGTAATCTTGGTAATTTGTGGTAAAGCTAAAAAAGAGTTTGTTATGCAAGTGTGGAAGGTTAAATGTAGAATAGAAAAGCAAAGAACTTACACTGTAATTAAGTTTTGTTTGTGTGGTGTGTAAATATCGTTAAGTAAAAGTAAGCGGAACCAGTACTTGACTTGGGAGATTAAAGGTGCAATAGAGGTTACGTCTTTAAATTGCCCATTAAACTGCAAGGATGAAGCAATGACGAAACGAGCAATAGTATATCCATTGGTTGCGACATCAAAACGTTTTTCTTCTTTCAATAATGCTATCCACAATTTACAGATTTCTGATTCAATCTGTGCGGCAGTGTGTGTGATAATTGGGCTGGATTGACATTTGTGGACAGTGTTGCGATATTGGTGAGTATGGTAGAAATAGTGGAAGACCAGGTACCCAAAACAAAAGACCAGTGAGGAGAACGACGGATGCGAAGTAAGAAGGTTAATAGATTGGCGCCAGTTTGGGTATACCGTTGGATAGTGGGCCGCTCAAGTTGGTTGAATCCGTGATCAGGGAGTGGTTCGGAGAGTCTAAAGAAAAGCAAATAAGTTAGAGTGGATGACTGAAACAAAGTAGATAGTTTCGACACTTACTTTTTCTGTTTAAGATAACGACGAAGGGTATAGTCTTTTTGGGAATAGAGTTGTGCAAGCGGACAAAAAGCTGCTTATTAACTTTTGCTACAACTTTTAGTACATTTTCCTCTGCATGGATTTTCTTTGTTAAATCGTAGATAGTGACAGGGATGTTTCTTGATGTGCGATTAGGATGTTGTTGTTGGTGTTGGTTGTGTGCTATAAAGAGAATAGTGAGCAAGTTGACAATGCTATAATGTAGAATAGCTATGAAAGTAAAAAAAAGTACCTGTTTTCCACTGTTCGACAATGTCATACCACTTTGTGTGAACAAAAAACCATGGGATAAGCTTGCGGTCGGTATCAACGTTTGACGTTTGGCCAAAGGCAGGTTCCAGACGAGTAAAAGCATTGGCAATGATTGCATGATTGCTTAATACTGATACATCTGGTGCAGGTACAGTGACAGTTGGTTGCTCGGTTGGTGCAGCTACTGGCAAATCACAGTTTTTACAGTGGCGCTGCATTACTTCAAAGTTGGTAGACTTGAAGCCACAACGGCAATGCACATAGTGCTTGGCATCAACAAGAAGTGTAGTTACTTTTCCTATAAAGTGATTAGTATTTCAATGCAATATAAATGGTAGATGGTATAGGAAAGATACACACCATGATCGTTTGGATATTTAACATTAACTTTTTTCTGGTGTGTTTTGCGAATGTGTCGCTTACGAGCAGATTTTGAAGAAAAATATAAAATGCATTCATCGATACCGCAAAGAATACCAGAATGCTGTGTGGGTTGCGATGTACCAGGCTCTGTACTATCGCTTTCACTACCGCTGTTGTTACTAGATTCACTCTTTGAACCACTAGATGTTAAGGAATGTACTGAACGACTAGGGCTATAGTTACTGCGCTATCTGTATGTTTGCATCGATAATGTTTTGGTGTAGACGGTGGGTGAATGACGATGTTGATGAAGGCAGAGCTGATTGGTGATAGATGCCTGGGCGGAAAGTGGTGTAGACGAGATCACAGGAGCTGGACGTCTTTTGAAGACTATAAGGATGTAAAAAATTAGAGATTGTAAAAGAGTAAAATGACTATGGATACATACTTTTGCTTGGAGTACCCGGTTTGCGATTATCTGAAGTGTTTTGAAAGTTTGACGATTGAATTATTTTTAGTAAGTAGAAAATGAAATTGTGAATACTTTTATAAGTTTACCTTGGCTGATATCTGAACGCTCTGAAATTGCAATTGACGACTTTTGGGTAGATTGCAATACCGGTTGCTGTGTACGTACAGCACTGGGCTGAGCCCGGAACTTTCCTTTTTCCAAGGCAGAACGACGAGGAGCAACTAGAGACTGGTTTATACGTGCACCAGAGATACCAGAATGAGCATTTGCACTGGAGAGCTTGACTCTACAACCTTTCTCTTTTTCAACAAAGGAGGGGAAGCAGTCTTGGGAGCTAAAAAAGAAGTGCATTTTAATTTTCAGAGAATGAGATGTAAAACATAAAACAAAGTAAGAGAGAGACAATAATTACGAGAAGCAGCCTCTTGGGAATCATCCCAGCTAAAATCCGATGGAAGACTTTCCAAGGAGTTTCTACGTTCCTGACGAGGTGAACGGTTACCCTGACGCACAGGGGGTAAAGCAATAGCTGCAGAAGCCAACAAGGGAGACGATTGGCCAGCAGGCAAAGCAGGGAAAGGCTCTTGCTGCGGCAGCAAAGGCAAAGGCGAAACCGAGTCCTCAACAGGCAACTGGCTGTTACCAGCGACGAACGACTTGGCAAACGAAGCCCACGAGCGGACCTTTGAAGCATAAGAGCTAGAGTTGTTGGAAGACATGTTTGATTTTTTAAAAAAAGGGGGTTCTTGAAAAAGCTATTGTTAAATGATTAGTATAAGTATTTACAGCGGAAGCACGTAAAAAAATAAAGGGAAAAAGATGATTTTCAAATAATGATTGAAGAGTGAAAATGTAACTGAATGGCAGAAATGGAAAGAGAGGAGAAAAATCCACCTAAATGTCCCAAAAGGAAAGAAGGGAGAAAAATCTACCAAAAGGACAAAAGGAAAGAGAGGGAAAACTCTACCCAAAGAACAGAAAAGGAAAGAAAGGGGAAAAATCGTCCAAATGACTGAAAAGGAAAGACAGGAGAAAAATCTACCCAAGTGACTAAACAAGAAAGATAGGAGAAAAATCTACCAAAACGACTAAATAGGAAAGAAAGGAGAAAAATCTACTGAAATGACTAAATAGGAAAGAAGGGAGAAAAACCCACTAAAAAGACAGAAAAGGCACTAGGACTTTTATATAGTAAAGAGCAGCTGTACACTCACATTTAAGTAACTAAAAGTTGGGGGAAGGAGAAAAGTGTTTCAAACGTTGGCTCTTTATATACTTTTTCTGACTTTAAAGACTGAGCTTTAAAGAGATGGTGACTGGTTTTGATAGATTCCAGAAGGTTCTACAGTATCTTGATCATTTTTTCAAAAGGCTACAATTTTTTGTTAAGACATGTTTTTTTATATAAGTCATTGATGATTTTATTTGGTGGAAAAAGAGAAGAAAGTTATGATGGAAAGGGAGAGAGAGAGAGACAAAATGAATTTTCTAATGACCAAAAGTATGATAATAACGGCCATACGCACGTTCTTGACTCTTGGCTTCAGCCATCATATTTACTAATGACTGAATATGATGTAAGAAGAAGCCAACATTCTCGAATGATGTGAGATAGTTCATTGTAGGAATTATTGGTGTGATTAAAGGGCGCAAAGGAAAAAAGTCATTTTCCTCCAAATAGGCCCAGTTGTCCGAGGAGAACTAAAGAAAGTATATTAGTAAAAAAGTAGGGTGAGAAAGAAAAAGGTTACGTACGGAGAGGAAGAAAGGCTAGTTGAACTTGTCTGAAAAGAGGATTGGCCAGGCGCCAGCTTGCTTATAGAAAGCCAGCATACGATATCCGACAGTTATTGTATGGCTAGGCTTGGCCGATCTTGGCAATCCAACTAGAAAAAGAGGAATTAGAAATAATTTGTGTAAGTTTGTATTTTAGAAGTACCTTTCGCCAATTCATTCAGTTCTCTCTTGTAGCCAAGTTGATTCAGATTACCGCCATTCTTGTAGTGGAGGTAAGCGCACAAGATGGCACGGACGGACTTTATCAACTTTTGGTCTAAGGCTTCGAACGGTGTTCCGCTGATTGCATGGTTGATGATTTGCTCTGGTCGCTGTTCGTTGTAGTTACGGATGTAACTAAAAAAGTTGACGCCTTCTATATCTTGGTCTAGGTGAATACAACAAGCTGATGCAGTAGCAACTGTAGTGGTATTCAGCTCAAGGATGACTGAAGTGAGAGGAGCACCATGTCTAGGGGTAGCCAAAGTATGGAACTTTTTGTAGACTATACTTATAGAAGGAATATTAATAGACTGAGAAATAATGGGATAAAGAAGGGTTACCTTTGGCTAGTTGGTTACTTGTGGACCAAAAATTGCGGTAGAAAGGGTCCTGACGCATTGCAACTTCCCAGGGTTGGAGTTCCTCGACCTCAGAGCTGTATATTATTTAATTTTAGTATTTTAGTAAGGAAATGATTATTTTAATTATTAAAAGTGCTTACGCTTCATCTTCTGTAGGAGTCAAGTAGACGATTTCTTCTTCGACGTCTTCGTCTTCAATGTCTTCTTGTTCTTGTTGTTGTTGCTGTGGGACTAGAGCTTCACAATCAGCCTCCATTTGCATAAGATCCTAGAATCATTTTCGGCGTGGCGACCTGGTCGCCACGGCGAAAATGATGACAACGATGACAACGGAAATTTATTTCAAGTGGCGACCGATGACAACGGAATGACAACGGGATTTGGGCAATGTAATTGGTGGAAAATGGCGAATTTACTGAGGAACAGCAAAGGGCGTTCCACTTTTTTCTTTTTCTCTACCACAAAAAATACTTTACTGTACTCTTTTTTTTAATGTAAAAGCGAAGACGGTTTCAAAAAAAAAGGTAACACATCTTATGACGACCTCGCTGAAGAACATTCTGGCATTGGGGAGGGCGGCCATGTTTTAATTAGTAGATGGAGCAGATTTGTGTTGACGGATTTTGTTTCTATAGGAATTGGACTCGCTCCAACGATTACTGTTTGAATCTGGTGTAAATCTACAAGGAAAAGAGGTAAAGGCTAGCCGTCTTTTTGCTCGTGAACGTTCTGTGCGGCCTTGTGCGTGTTTTTTTGTTTCTGATGTTAATGATTTCCTGTACATTGTATAGCCACGATGGAGAATGGCGGTGCTATTTCATGTACAACAACAAAAATAACAGCAATAACCACACAAAGCGACGACGGTCTCACGATCCACTGATTCAAATAGCATACAACGACAACCAGTCGAACGAGCAGCTTCTTCCGAACACGACGGTCGTAGTGGCATGTCTCTGCGATTGTTTTTGAAGGAGTGACAGCAGGAACAGTCGGTGGATATGCGATTGTATTACACCCTACTGGCAAAAATAAAAGTAACAATCACGAAGACGACGACGGTCTCACGAACCATGGATTCGAATTGTACACAACGACCACCAATCGAACGAGCAGCGTCTTCCGAACACGACAATTGTTGTAGCATGTCTCTGCGATGGTTTTTAAAGGAGTGGCAGCAGGAACAGTTGGTGGATATGCAATTGTATTACACTCTACTGGCAAAAATAAAAGTAACAACCACGAAGACGACGACGGTCTCTCGATCCACTGATTCGAATTGTACACAACGACCACCAATAGAACGAGCAGCGTCTGTCGAACACGACATTTGTTGTAGCATGTCTCTGCGATGGTTTTTGAAGGAGTAGGGACAGGAACAGGGATGGATATGCGATTCTATTATACACCAGGCAACAAAAGAAATAAATTAGCACCCACCAAAAAGAACGACGTTTTTTGCGATCCTCTACTGTTATTCTCTGTCTCTTTACTACTATTGTCATCCCCGTCAGCATGTCATCATCACCACCAGAATAATCATGGGCACCACACTGCCGCAAAAATAAATTTGTCATCTGTTGCGTTATATCTACTTGAGCTGTGTATGTTCAGCAGGAGTGCTCGGAGAAATAGTGCTTCCGGCGCCATTGGCGTTTTTCATTGGGCAAAAACAGTGTGATTTCCACAAACTTTTTCAAGTGGCGATCGATGACAACGGAATGACAACGGGATTTTTGAAGTGGCGACCGATGACAACGGAATGACAACGGGATTTTTGAAGTGGCGACCGATGACAACGGAATGACAACGGGATTCGGTCAATGTAATTGATGGAAAATGGCGAGCATGACAGCAAAATAGCAGGGGAGCCAGCTCCACTTCTTTTATCATTATTATTTTTTTTACTCTTCAGCACACTCGTTTACTGCCGCTTTTTATTCTATACATATTGAAGCAAGGGCGCTTGCAAAAAAAGGTATCTAGCTTAAGGGATGTTTATATGCTGGAAGAGCTGTGGCTTTGGGATGGCGAATGGTTTAATCTCTTTTACTAGTAGCAACTGCTGAAACTAATAGCCATCAAACGAGGGCGGCAACGTAATCCAGCAGCAACAGCAGCACTACAGCAACAAACGTTACAACAAACGGAAGCTACTGCATCTCACGACAACAGTCAAAGTTAATTACCATACGAACGATTTGACCCCATTGAAGCATGACCACAGCACAAAGACAGCAAGACTTGTTGCGCCAGTCTATACAGTACAGGCCACTTTTTGTATACGCTATACGAGGCTGCGAATAACGAATGACAACGTCGAATATATGCGATTAGCTTTCTTCAAGGAGCATCAGCCCTGGCGGTACGTGTTTATTCTTTTTTTTAACAAGCAAACTGGCAAAATCAAAAAAAAGCAGCAATTCTCGCACGGCCATATCGCATCATCGAGTACCCCAAATAACAAACCGCTTAGTGTGCCAGAATAAGGACGAGCAGACGAAGGCGACGATGGTGGTCTGATGTCTCTACCATGTCGTATCGACGAGCAACAGCCAGAAACGCTACACGTGCACTTTATAGTGGATCATATATATATACACCAAAGTCAGCTAAAAAGGAGCGATTCGTGCACGGCCATATCTCACCATCGAGTACTCCAAATAACGAGCAGTTTAGTGTGCCAGAATAAGGACGAGCAGACGAAGGCGACGATGGTGGTCTGGTGTCTCTACCATGTCGTGTCGACGAGCAATAGCCAGAAACGCTACACGTGCACTTTATAGTGGATCATATATATATATATACACCAAAGTCAGCTAAAAAAAGGAGCGATTCCCGCACGGCTGTATCTCATCATCCAGTACTCCAAATAACGAACCGCTTAGTGTGCCAGAATAAGGACGAGCTGACGAACGTGACGCTGGTGGTCTGGTATCTCTACCATGCCTCGTCGACGAGCAACAGCGGTGAAAAGAGCGTGCGGATTATATAGATCAAGAGGGGCTTCAAGCAAATGAGTATTACTACAAGGATCCAGGCATGGCGATATCCCATTATCACATAGGTAAGGAAGAGAAGGATATCAAGGATATAATGACAGTAAAGCTATTCTTCGAGGGCTCTGTGGAAAGCAACGGCGATACGCAGGTAAGGAAGCAATAGCATTTTTTGAGTATATAATATTAGCATGCTGTAATAAATTGGTATTTTGTGGAATGAGATTCTGTTGTCGTGTGATGAACAAAAACCGCTCCATATACTTTAAGCTTAAAAATACATTAAGAAATGTGGCATCTGCGATTCTGGTGCATGTTCGTATATGAAAATCCAATCAGTGGAAGCTGCTGAGGGGTATATCTGCCGTCTATACAGCTTTGCTGCTAATGGCTGCTGGATAAATAATGGTCCCGGACCATCCGCCACATTTAATTGGTCAAATAGTCCGTAAGGTACGGACAATTTAGCAACGATGACCCAAATGACCGCGGATGACCCTGGATTCCGGCTAAGGCGGCACTCGTACCCACAGCACTCGAACATGTAAAAAACTTTGACGAACGAATATACAACACACGTTTTACACAATTCCTCAGTGGTCATTCCAATTGCTGGTCAAAACATGCGTTTTCTGACATTAGCAACGCCATTGCACGTACAGAGCAACTCGTATGAATATATTATATGCCAGCCGGTACATTTTTTGAAAAGAAGCGGTACACAGCACCGTTGGAACAAAAACGGTATCCAGCGTTATTTAAACACTATTTCTTAATTATGACGTTGCTGCACTTTTATAAAGATACAAGCAAAGATGTATATATCATTGAATTGCACTGAACAGCAACAGCAAGCATTTTCGCTGATATACAGGCTTCTTGCTTATACAGACACCGAGGCAAATGCTTTTATTCAAGCGATCCGCCTAATCTTACTGCATTGGCATGAATTCAAGCAGCTACGTTACTGATGAACATAGGACATCGTGGGGCATTAAGGCACTCGATAGGTTGAAAAGAAGGGTATTAAGCGCAACGGGTTTAGGGGCCTGGCAGCGAACGCCAGTGAGCGAGCAGGTTTAGTCGAACGCGCAAGTCCTGGTCCGGGTTTACTAAGGTTCCGGGTTTAGAGTTTCCAATTGATGAGCTTGGATGTATATGGGACTCTCTTCTTCTTCTCCACCACCGCTTATTTTGGATTGCTTTATTTGTTGGGTATTATATATACTTCTTGAATGCTGTATGTATTTGTACGTGTTTTTGAGAGATAATAAACTTATGTCGTACACGTTTCAGCAGAGGAAAGTGAAATGACGGGGACCAAGATTTTGTTGTAAAAGACGTGTTGTCACAAGCACAAACGGATGGGAAAGGCAGAAGGAACGTGAAGAAACGAAAAGGTGATAGCATCTGTGATAAGTGCCGCGTTTGGGAAAGCCGAAGGTACAGCGCTCCCCAAAGAAAATTTTTTACGAAAGGAAGCTTCTGCATCTCTTTCACTCCTTTACTTACTGCTCGCCGCCATTCCAACACTCGACTTGCTCAATTGCAAACTCGCACACACTCCATTGAATTCAGCTTTGCCGCTTGTCACGTTCCTTTTAATCACCATTCGAACAACACTCACCCTATAATTTTTTTTCAACTTCATCACTCGAACAACACCCTCATCTTGCACGCTTTCTTCTCAACACTCATACTACGCATTTCGCTTTCAGTAACAGTTGCACTATAGCAACAAGCATTACAACAAACGGACGCTACATCTTCGCCATTAAAGCTTTTGGAAAAGCCTTTTGCCAGTTGAATGACTTGTCATATCTCAGCAGGACAGCAATACGAGCATAGCAAAACCTGCAGCAGTCTGCACAGTAACGGCCGGCTTTCTTCTTTACGTTATGCGAGAACGCAAACAACGCAATGGCAACGTCGAGTCTATGTCATAAGTATTTCTACAAGGAGCAACAGTCATGGCGGTAGGTGTTTACTTTCTTATTTGGCAAACTGGCAAAGAAAAAAAGCAATAAGCAGCCATTCCCATCTGTGCAGTATCTCACCATCCAGTACTCCAAACAACGTTCTGTTTACAGTAGCAGGATAAGGACGAGCAGACGAACGTGACGCTGGTGGTTTGGTGTCTCTACCATACCATGTCGACAAGCAACAGCCCGAAACGGTACGCGTGCACTTATAGTGGATCATATATATATACACCAAAGTCAGCCAAAAAGGGGCGATTCGCGCACGACGATATCTCACCATCCAGTACTCCAAAAAACGAACCGTTTAGTGCAGTAGAATGAGGACGAGCAGACGAACGTGACGCTGGTGGTTTGGTGTCTCTACCATACCATGTCGACAAGCAACAGCCCGAAACGGTACGCGTGCACTTATAGTGGATCATATATATATACACCAAAGTCAGCCAAAAAGGGGCGATTCGCGCACGACGATATCTCACCATCCAGTACTCCAAATAACGAACTGTTTACTGCAGTAGAATGAGAACGAGCTGACGAACGTGACTCTGGTGGTCTGGTGTCTGTACCATACCATGTCGACGAACAACAGCGGTGAAAAGAACGTGCGGATTATATGTAAGAGGTGCTTCAAACAAATCATTAGTACTACAAGGATCCGAAATGGCAATATCTCATTGTTATATAGATGCGGATGGGAAGCATATAATGGAGATAATGGCAGTAAAGCTATCCTTCGAGGGCTCTGTGGAAAGCAACGGCGATATGCAGGTAAGGAAGCAATAACAGTTTTTGAGTGTATAGTATTATTAGCATGCTGTAATAAATTGTTTTTTTTTTGAAGTGAGATTCTGTTGTCGTGTGATATAAAAAACCGCACCATATGCTTTAAGCTTGAAAATACATTAATAAATGGGGCATCTGCGGTTCTGGTGCATGTTCGTATATGAAAATCCAATCAGTGGAAGCTGCTGAGGGGTATATCTGCATCTATACAGCTTTGCTGCTACGGGTGGCTGGATAAATAGTGTTCCCGGTCTTTCCGCCACATTTAATTGGTCAAATAGTCCGTAACGTACGGACAATTTAGCGGCACTCGTACCCACAGCACTCGAACACATGTAAAAACTTTGACGAACGAACATATAACACACGTTTTACTATAATTCCTCGGTGACATTCCAATTACTGGTGAAAACCATTGTTTGCTGACATTAGTAACGCCAGTGCACGTACATACGAACTCGTTAGAGTACATTCTATACCAGCCGATACATTTTTTAATCATTTAAAGAAAAGAAGAGATACACAGCACCGTTGGAACGAAAACGGTATCCAGCGTTATTTTAACACTATTTCTTTAATTATGACGTTGCTGCACTTTTATAAAGATACAAGCAAAGATGTATATATCATTGAATTGCACTGAACAGCAACAGCAAGCATTTTCGCTGATATACAGGCTTCTTGCTTATACAGATACCGAGGCAAATGCTTTTATTCAAGCGATCCAACACATCTTACTGCATTGTCATGGATTCAAGCAGCTACGTTATCGATGAACATAGGACATCGTGGGGCATTAAGGCACTCAATAAGTTGGAAAGAAGGGCGTGTAAGCGCAACGGGTTTAGGGGCCTGGCAGCGAACGCCAGTGAGCGAGCAGGTTTAGTCGAACGCGCAAGTCCTGGTCCGGGTTTACTAAGGTTCCGGGTTTAGAGTTTCCAATTGATGAGCTTGGATGTATATGGGACTCTCTTCTTCTTCTCCACCACCGCTTATTTTGGATTGTTTTATTCGTTGGCTATTTTATATACTTCTTGAGTGCTGATGTATGTGTACGTGTATTTGAGAGATATAAACGTATATCGGACACGATTTAGCAGAGGAAAGTGAAATGACGGTGACCAAGATTTTGTTGTAAAAGACGTGTTGTCACAAGCACAAACGGGTGGGAAAGGCAGAGGGAACGTGAGGAAACGACAAGGCAAGGCGAAAAGGGGATGGCATCCATGGTCATGAGCACCGTGTTTGGGTAAAGTCCCTTTCAAGGTGTAGCGCTCCTCAAAGAAAAAATTTTCACAAAAGGTAGCTTCTGCATCTCTTTCGCTCTTTCACTTCTTTTTTCTCTACTTGTTTTTTATTATGTTCTGCTCGCCGCCATTCCAACACTCGAACTGCTCCATGCCATCTTGCACACGCTCCATCAGAATCCAGCTTTGCCGCATCTCACGTTTCTTTTGAACAGCACTCGAACGACACTCGTCCTATATTTTTTTTTCACATCTCACCACTCGAACAGCACTCGAATATTACCCATCTCGCACTTTTTCTTTCAACTTCACTGAACGCCCCTCGATTGAAACGAATCTCTCATTTTGCTGTGCTCTTCTACGTGGCATTCGCTTGACGGCAATGGACGATCCTTGGACCAAACTCTTTATTCCTGTGTTGTTACTGTTGACTCTGTCCGGCATCTCTCTTGCTTGGCTCTTATCGGATACTTGATAATTCCTACACGTCTCAGCATCGAGGTGCCTATTGTACGTCACTAAACAGCACATATTGTTTTGCCTCAGTGCTGCCGCTCTTCGTTCTTGATTCCTGTTGTTGTTGTGCTCGCAAAAATGTAAGTTATTACTTTTTTATAGTGATGCAGCTTGTGAATTGTTTCTAAAAAAAAACCACGATCGAACTTTCAATAGCATAAGCACTTGTATATGCTTGCGACTCTACTGACCGGTGTCATGCTGTTTGGCACTAGTGGTAGGCTGACTGTGTTTGATGGGCTTAATATGGTTGTTTTGTAGCACGAGTACAAGGTCGTCTATCCATGTGAAGATGCTTCTGGTTTTGGAGAAGATACTCTTTTTTCTTGAGCTTGTGCCGTTCTTGACAGGAGGAGATAGTATCATCTATATATTTACAAGGTATTATGCAGGATGGCTGTCATTGGAGATGGTTCGTATCTGTGTTGGTTCTGTGCGGCATATACGTGGATACATGGCTGTGACGGATGGATGGATGCGGTGGCCATAGTAGAAACGTTGCTATACTTTGCTTTTTTTAAATAAAGATCAACGGTTTGGAAGCTAGACTTTACCTAAACTGTCTTTGGGGTTGCGCAAAAGAAAGTGCTTTGAGAGACACAGTGGACGCGTATGTAATAATACTGAACGGTATTTGTGAGGTGTAAAAAGAGATTGATATCTACGCACGGTTGTTGTTCCCTCAGAGTGTACGATTTACTGCTTGTGAAATGACTCATCCACAAACCTCAATGCCGTCGTCTGATTCTCGTCACAAAACTACAATAAAAAACAGAAAAGTGTGTGCTCACGTGTAGGTAGTTGTAGCTGTGTTGTATATCACGGCATTATTTGCAAATATAAGGTGTACGTTGAATCGTTGGTTTGATCGTCACAAACGAATGCATAATGTCGAATCTATTGCATCGTCGTAGTCGTCAGGGTTGTTGAAAGAAAAATATCAAGCTGTTGTCAGAGCACGAACAAGGCATACTACAGTGAGTATTAGAATGGCTGTATCAAGACCGCATTCCTAGTCTTTCGCAAAACAAATACGCCCTTCTTTATTGAAAACAAGTCTTTTGTACTGTGTATGACCTACTGATTGAAATTCTTTTCTCTTTTCTCACATGCACATGGGCAATCGGTTGCCAGGTACTGCAAGGCAAATAAAATAACAGCCTTTTGTCATCCATTAAGCCTTCTCTTTCTTGTGGTAAATCCCAACGCCTGATCCCCAAAGTACGTCAAATCCACAGCATACACAACATTTGTAGTTGTTGTCCGTTGCAAAACTTTTATTATGTACTGATAACAATAGCGATCATAAAAAAATGCTTACCTTCTAAGTGATAACCGACCATCAAAGAAAGTTCGTGGCAAAAATAGCAGTGGTTGTTGAGAAACCCGACTTGTTGCTAATGTGGCGTTGATGTGGACGTGCAGCAATTGTAATTGCTTTTGGCTGTGCTTGGTGGAGAATAAACAAGCATGCTATGAGCTCGTTTGCTGGTGTACCGATGAATCAAAGAAAGATGGCGTCACTGCTGCATCACAACAATGTCTCTTGCTTTCCGACCGGGCTGGACATATTCTGTCAGCGTAGTCAAAGTCGTTTGCGAAAAAAAAAGTGAGCTACATTTATCGTTCAGATTGTCGCCGGAAATGCACGCATCTGTGGTGCAGTTTCTCCGTGTTTGCTGATTCAAGCAATTTATGACGACGGATGCAACGGGTTGTACACAGCGTTTGCTAAATGATTGTCTGCAATCGTTTCTGTATAAATTCGCGTGCTGTGAACACGAGTGTTGCGTAAGCTTGGTCGTTTTGATATGGATATGTTGTAGTTGCTGCAAGGCGGTCAGTTCCAAAAAATTTGTTGTAGAAGCGTCACCCAGAAACAATCAAGACAGCCAGATGTGTGAGAAGCTGACGATTCCAGTGGTGCCAGTAGAAAAGTGCGTGAGTTTGCGAGAAGGTGTGTACGCTCTTTATACAATATTGTTCTGTGCTTGGTTTGGTTTATTTTAAAAAAGAGAAAATTTGCTTCCATCAACACAGTCCCTTTTCTTAAGGAATATCTTTGGCGTGGCGACGACAGTGAGAGATTCTTTTGTCAACTAGTCGCAAAAGCCAATGCCAATCGCCAAGAACAGCAACATTATACACAAAAAACGCCATTCAATAAACCCACAACATTGTCCATCACTTGCTTTGAGAGATAAAAGAGAACGGTCAGTGTGAATTAACTTGACGATTTAAGCGCGATCAGAAAAACTACAGTACAAAGGCGACATAGCGTGCACTAGCCTGTATAGACCGGTTTTTCAACATACTTGGATACAAAAGTGGAACGAGATGGCGACATCGTTTCCATATCATTCGCTTTTTTTATCTACGATCAATAACCTTGGTAGTATTTTGGTTTTTACCTGAACATAACTGGTGTATTGTTATAATCATAATATTCTGCGCACGACGATATCTCACCATTTACTGATGCGAAATGCAATCCATTTGAACGAGCAGCATTATTATGAGCGTGTGGATATGACAGAACCGGCTTCGTGTTTGTGGCAATTTCTTTGGAGGAGCAACAACCGTGAACGGATCATGCGTATACTAGTGCTTTATATATCTTTATATATTACCATCAACTCCAACGAATCGAGCATGACGATACCTCACCATCCACTAATGCGAATCACAATCCGTTTGAACGAGCAGCATTATCATGACCGTGAGGATATGACGATATTGGTTTCATGCCTGTGGCAATTTTTTTGGAAGAGCAACAGCTATGGACGGACCATGTGTATTATAGTGCGTCATATATAACCATCAACTGCAACGATTCGCGCACAACGATATCTCACCATCCACTGATGCGAATTGCAATCTGTTTGAACGAGCAGCATTACCATGAGCGTGAGGATGTGACAATATTGGATTCATGTCTGTGGCATTTATTGTAGAGGAGCAACAGCCGTGAACGGACCATAAACCTATATCGGACACGTTTAAGCAGGGAAAAGTGAAATGACAGTGACCAAACAATGACCAAAACTTTATTTGGTCAATAACCAGATTTTTCCCAAAAGGAACAGTATATAGGTGTTTTTTAGTTAATCCATCCTTAAGTATCTCTCCTTTCATGTACCATAGCTCATCTATTATTATTGCTATTGCTATAAAACTTTGTAGGCATATATATATGATGTATATACATCTAAATATGCTTTTATAAAAGACAGTCACATTGCTTATTTTAGACATTACATATGAGGATGTATAAAAATCACTGAAAGTGGCTTTATTTAAGGTGGATTAAGACCTCTAGAAGGTGCAATATTGTAGCTAAAGCACTATAAATTGCAGTACATGTACCTACCATGTATAGCAACAGCATACTAAAACGGCAATAGCAGTCACATAGCCACTGAAGCTGCCTTATATAGAAAACTATTTTTGCGAGTTTATTTTTGGTCTAAACATACACTCCAGAAGTATGGCAGTCCCACCCCTTTCTTATAATTGTGCGGTATAGCAGCAACGCAATGGGTAAATTGTATTAGTATGTTGCTATGGTCGAGTGGACTAAGGCGCCTCCCCATTCCGGTTGAGGCTTTGGAAGGCGCAGGTTCGATTCCTGCAGACGCTATTTTTTTAAGCAAGCAATATTCAGTTTTATTAAGCTTTAAAGTAAAACTAGACATAAAAATCATTCTTTTGTTCAAAAACTATTACTATGCAGTGAGACTAGTATAACTACACTCTATTTTTAAACTATAAAAGAGGATGTGAATAGCAGTAGCATTGTCATTTAGAAAAGAATGTGGATGGTAATAGCAAAGTCAAAGGATTGAGTAGTATTACATAGGGGTCGCAATCTGACCTACGGGTTGAGGACAGGTCAACGGGTCGGGTTGATGCTTTTCTGACCTGCGTGTCAACCCGTCTAACCATTGGCTCAACCCGTTGACCCATTATGACCCGTATATACATATAATATGTATAAGGTACTTGTATTCAAGTAGTCAATCTTCTTATTGGGAAGCATCATTATATTATAGGATGTAGTTGTCAATATGTCTGCTATAGAGCTATAACATAAAATGGACTTAAATTCTTTTTATTGTGGGATTATATTTCATATTTAAGAGTAAAGGATAAGTAAGCTATAAGCGATATATCTAAAAGGAGTAAAGAAGTAGCAATAGTACAATGAGAATGGACTATAGAGGGTGGCAGTAACAGACGAGATTTGACAAAAGACTGAAAAGGAATTGAGAAAAGAAAAACGAAGGATAGAAGGATGAAGTGATAAGCAAAGGGAAAAGGAAAAGGATTAGGGGCATATAGGGAAGTCGATTTTCAACCACACTTTAACCATAATGCTTTCTTTACAGTAATACATGTGAGCCCGAGCAAATTCTTTTGTGATGGTACAAAACCCTTTACCTTTAAAAGTAGATGTTGCTAGCACTGCTAGGAATTTGCATGCCATCATCTTGGAGAGCTATATATATAGAGTTTTGTACTTCGAGTACTCAAGTTCAGATTGATTGACACTTCCTTCATCATCATACCGAAATCAGTCTTGACCCGCTAACCTGAGTTTTGACCCATCAGGTTGAATGGGTGAGGTTGGGTCAGTGTTTTTTGACCTATGGGTCAACTAGTTAGACCCTTGACCTAACCCAACCTATCCAATTACGACCCCTAGTATTACATTAGTACTATTATTCACAGTTTAGTAGAATATATGCATAACAGCATATGTAAATGCTTGCTCTTAAGGTATGCCATATGTATAAAGCAAAATATCAGCAAACTAGTAAAAAGAAGACAAGAAAGAGGTAGTTTATTCAATATGTTTGATATCTCTATGACCTCCGGAAGTTTAATTTTGTAAATAAACTTTTAGTACACACTGTGCATTTATACAGCAAAGGAGTACCGAATGTACAGTGTTTGAAATTAAAATTTTATTATAAAACTATAGCTTTCTGATTCTAACACACTTAATTATGTTGCTCGAGCATCACTGGTTGAAAAGATACAATGATTTCTAAAGTAGTATGAAAGCTCCTATGAAAGCTATGATAGAGCTCTATCAAATTACACTAACTTTTAGGCAGAAAGGTCGGTGGACCACCCCAAGGATATATAGGGGAGAGGTTGTTGAAAAGCAGAACTTTACCCCTTGCCAGCATATAACTACATATAAGCTTTTAGACCAAACCTCACTCAAACGTGGTTAAACAAATTCACTTACTATAGCAGAACTGGTCTTCAACGTGGCCATCTATAGCTGAAAATCTATCTATCTACTATCTCTACCTCTATCCCTATATAAATTCTTGATACTATAGCAGAACTGGTCTTCAACGTGGCTATCTATAGCTGAAAATCACTGCATCTATAACCTTTACCTCTATATATCTTGTTGTTGCTATAGCAGAACTGGTCTTTAACGTGGCCATCTATAGCTTAACCTCCATTTATCAACTACCTCTACTTCTATATATATATAAACCTTAATTGGTAGAAATACTAAAGAGTTCTCTGATGTATCGTACAAGTCAAGGCTCTTCTAGTAGTAGTAGGCAACGTTCTAATACACCTCTGCGACAATATATTAGACCAACCTGCCCTATTCGTTCATGTAGGCTCATAATTTTATATCCTTAAAAAAAGGCACCACTCTACTTTTAATTTCAAGAAACTATTCAAACTAAATATTACTCTATAGTCCTTGCACGTAGACCAGTATCTGATGGTACATTTGATAGCAATGTCAATGTAGCCTACAGCCAAGTAATAAGTACTACTCCATCTACTGGGATGATAAGGCGTTTACCCAATAATCTTTACCAATCGATAAGAGAACGCGGGACCGAAGAACGTCTTAGTGATGAACGACCTAGTAAGTTTAACTTATACCTTCTATATATTTAAGGGTTTTAATATATGTTCCTACATAATGTTTCTATTAGGTCAACGCCGCTGTTTAGGGTCTGAGACATCATTACAGGCTCAACCCATCCTTGAAAGACAATCTTCAACACACTCATTAGACATAGGAATAGATAATATTACTATTTCTAGCCAGAATGAGAATACAGTACATCCGTGACAGCATTCACTACTGCTAGTTGTAGACCCATTTGGTAAGAATTACTATTTTAATCAAAGATATAATCGGATTAGCACATTTACTAATACTAATAGCTCATTTGTCTTATTGTTGGTAGTTTTTGATTTTGCTGCAGATACCATACGATTTATGAGACTACTAGGTGGTCAATTTGTTACTATCCATGGTGATAATTTGGACAGTTAGTATTGACCAATGATCTAAAACTGAATGTAGTATACTCGAAGACATCTCTAACGTTTTTGTTTTATTCCGATTCTCACTCGAGTAGCAACTCCAATTCTCATAGTTCTGGTAGTGGCTCTAGTAGCAGCAGCTCACCAAGCTCAAATTCTGATTCCGAGTCAGATAGTGATTCAGACTATATCTTTAGTAGTACTGATGAAGATAGTGATGAATCTAAAGAAAATGAGTTAGAAAATGAAGAAGCAACTACTGTTATTCACTCGATGTATCGGTATCAACCAGAAAATCTACGCATGCAGTTCCAAGAGCGAATTTTGGACATAAGGAACTGTACGTTATTATATATTATATTATGCTGTCATTAATAGATATATTCTACTAATATATATAGCTATTTATTATATAGTAAACCGGGTTGTAACGTTCAATACATTTGTTCGACTATGCCAAGGGCTCGATGAATATGCACTCCTAGAGGCAATGTCTGCGGGCATTGTTGTTGAAGATGAGGACAACCTACCGGTTGCTGTTAAACTATCTGATAGCCGCCAAGTAGACCTGAATAAATCTATGTCGGACACGTTTAAGCAGGGGAAAGCAAAATGACAATGACAAACTCTTTTTGGAAGAGTGACGAAAAGGGAACCGCGGTGACGAAAAGGGAACATAGTAACGGAAAAGGAATGGGTGGGAGAATGACAAGATTGAACAAAAAGGGAACGCGGAAACGAAAAGGGAACCATGGTTACGAAAAGAAAAACGTAGAAACGAAAAGGGAACGGGGGGAAATGACAAATAGTGAACGAAAAGGGAATGGGGGGGGGAAATGACAAGCAGTGAACGAAAACGGAATGGGTGGGAAAATGACAAGACTGAACAAAAAGGGAACGCGGAAACGAAAAGGGAACCATGGTTATGAAAAGAAAAACGTAGAAACGAAAAGGGAACGGGGGGAAATGACAAATAGTGAACGAAAAGGGAATGGGGGGGAAATGACAAGCAGTGAACGAAAACGGAATGGGTGGGAAAATGACAAGCTGAACAAAAAGGGAACGCGGAAACGAAAATGGAACGCAGAAACGAAAAGGGAACGCAGAAACGAAAAGGGAACCATGGTAACGAAAAGGGAATGGGTGGGAAAATGACAAGAGTGAACGAAAAGGGAAGAACGTAGCACACGTAAAAAAGAAAGAACAAGCCGAGCGGAGTGACAGCGAGAAAACGAAAAGGGAAGCGTAAACAAGAAGTAGCGAAAAGTAAAAGGAGGAGTAATGGAAAAGGAAGGGCGTAGCAAAAGCAGTAAAGGAAAGAAAGGAAGCATGGGAAAAGGGTTGAAAGGGGTAAAGCCGCGGTTGTCATGGTTACCACTACCACCACTGCATGTATGGGAAAGCATCTTCTTCCGATGGGCTCGGGGCCCCAGAACGGTATATATACCTGAAGCAAGGGGGTACCGCTGCTGTTTCGCTCTTCTTTTTTTTTTCTTTTCTTCCCTCTTCTTCCTGCTTTACTTTTTACTTTGCCTTTTTTTTAACAAAGTTCTTTTGCTACTCACTATTACTCAACATTGCTTCATCTTTCAACGACCTTCATTGCCATCTGATCACGCTTGCTGCATCTCACTTTACGCCACTCGAACATTACGCGTCTTTGTCATCTTTACTTGCTATGGCTGCTCTGTCCTTGCCGTCAACAGAACGTTTTTTTCTCCTGTCACTATCGTCAATCGTGCTGGCTGCCATCTATGGTGACGTTATTCTGCTCTTGTATAATAGAATCCAGCAATGCCGGCGCCCATGTTGCTCTGTTACCTGCAATCCGTACTCTGGTTTTTTTGGCTGTCGTATACGTTGACTTGCTCCATCTCGCAATTCTCTTGCCACCGAAGATCGGGGACGTGTTGGATATTCTACTCATTGTGCAGACGAATTCTTTTCCGTGGGTGTCTTGAACTCTGCTTGACGTATTGTGGCTCTTCTTGGCGTGCTTGTTTCCAAGGCTCCTTTGCTTGATGGACTTGGTTTTGGTTTTCCTGTGCTTACCAAAGATGCTATGCATGGATGCTGCTCTGCCGCTTCAAACGGACGACCTGTTCTCTCGTAGCCTTCCTGTGTATGCTTAAGCTGTATCCCTTCGTATGCCGTTTTGGATTTATTATGATCAAGCCTCGAGACTGTGTTGGTTGCTGTTGCTCTCCATGGATGAACTTTGCTTTTGTTCGGACACATGCGTTTGCCGAAGTTATGATCCACATGGTAAGTTTTTCTAATTCAAGATCTTCCTTTATATTAGCTGGTTAGCACTTGTGGATTGTTTTATTAAATAGTACGAATGATTGATAGGATGAACAAGTGCATGTACACGCGCGATCATTGACGGCGGCCATTGTGGGTATTGGTGACGGTGGCAGAGGAATTTGGATGGGCGATTATTTTGTTTGTTTATGGAACAGGTGCAAGACCGTTGATCGTGTAGCCATATCAATATGCTGTTGGTGTGATAAGGTACTTTACTTTTTGGTGTATGTGTATTGCTGGATCAGCTTGAGCCATATTCTAACTTGCGGCGGTGGTTTGTAATGTAGATACTACGTTTTTGTATCATTGTTATGTGTGAGGATCCAGGTAAGTGGTCAAAGTGATTGCTGGGCAGGATGTGTTGTGTTTTTGGGGCATGCTGATGGTAGATGAGTGATGGGGGTATATAATTTCGAGTGCCGGTCTTGGTGTGCTGAAGGCAACAGTGTTGGACTAGAAGAATAGAAATTTTGAATAAAGACGATCAATTTTAAAAAGAAAAAGCTACTGTCTGAGCGGGTTAGAAGATGTGCTGTGAACGGCAGTTCTTTTGTCGGATTGCTGATACGACGGATTGTGTGAGGGCGCTAGTAAAAGAAATAAAAACAGAAGGATCTCTTTTTTATAACTTGGCTTGATTATCAGCGTATACATATGAATATGACGGTGAACCATGATCATGCTGTCTTTGAGTGACTGTGCTGCTGAAAAAGAACAGCACAGCTCTAAAAATCATGAGTATCACGAACGCTCCCAGCCATCGATCGTACAAGCATCTCTGACAACTCAACATACCATTCTACTGATATCATTGACACCGTGTGCTTCTCACGAATGTTTGCATACAACAATTTCTCTGGATGACGATTAGCAGATCTTCACGCCTGCAACGATGTAATATATACAGAGTGTTGGCCACGCGTGTTTATCATATCAAAATGAGAAAACTAAGGCGGCAGTCGTACCCACAGCACTCGAACACATATAAAACTTTGACGCACGAATATACAACATACGTTTTACACAACTCCTCAGTGGTCATTCCAATTGCTGGTCAAAACCGGCGTTTTCTGATATTAACAACGCCATTGCACGTACATACGAACTCGTATGAATATGTTCTATGCCAGCCGGTGTTTTTTTCTCTTCTTGTAAAGAAAAGGAGAGGTACACAGCACCATTCAAACAAAGACGGTATCCAGTACTAATTTTTTGATTATATTGTTGGTGCAACTTGTATAAACATACAAACAAAGATCCCATCACACCGAACGACAACAGCACCGATCACTTTGGAATCTATGTCTCACGACCAAAAAAAAATAGGCAATCCATTGTCCTGCTCATATCATCTTTGCACAGATCCAGGCTTAGATCCAGCAGACTATTCAAGCTTAGACAAAAAATAATCGGTATGTGATCTTTACAATTTCAGCTGACGCTATAGTGCTATAGTGATGAAGGAAACGCTATGGAAATAAAAAGACCGGTCTGTGGATTTTTTGTGTAAGAGACACTGGATTGCCCAGTTGAAGAATTAAACCTGCAAACTGAAAAGAGAGCATCAGCATCAATACGTCGTCGTTGGAGCTTGTAGTTGTGAGTTCAGATGCTTGTGAAAAAAAAACAGGAACAGCAGCATTTCCGCAGTTACGTAGGCTTCTTGCTTACACACACAGTTGCAACCGCTTTGTTCAAGCGATCCAACAGATCTTACTGCTGCATTGGCCAGATGTCCAGCAGCTACGTTACTGATGAACATAGGACATTGTGGGGCATTAAGGCACTCAATAGGCTGAAAAGAAGGGCGTGTAAGCGCAACGGGTTTAGGGGCCTGGCAGCGAACGCCAGTGAGCGAGCAGGTTTAGTCGAACGCGCAAGTCCTGGTCCGGGTTTACTAAGGTTTCGGGTTTAGAGTTTCCAATTGATGAGCTTGGATGTATATGGGACTCTCTTCTTCTTCTTCTCCACCACCGCTTATTTTGGATTGTTTTATTTGTTGGCTATTTTATATACTTCTTGGATGCTGTATGTATTTGTACATGTATTTGAGAGATAATTAACGTATATCGGACACGATTTAGCAGAGGAAAGTGAATGGCAGTGAACAATATTTTGTTGTAAAAGAAGTGTTGATGACAAGCACAAACGGATGGGAAAGGCAGAAGGAACGTGAAGAAACGAAAAGGTGATAGCATCTATGATAAGTGCCGCGTTTGGGAAAGCCGAAGGTACAGCGCTCCCCAAAGAAAATTTTTTACGAAAGGAAGCTTCTGCATCTCTTTCACTCCTTTACTTACTGCTCGCCGCCATTCCAACACTCGACTTGCTCAATTGCAAACTCGCACACGCTCCATTGAATTCAGCTTTGCCGCTTGTCACGTTCCTTTTAATCACTATTCGAACAACACTCGTCCTATATTTTTTTTTCAACTTCATCACTCGAGCAACACCCTCATCTTGCACGCTTTCTTCTCAACACTCATACTACGCATTTCGCTTTCAGTAACAGTTGCACTATAGCAACAAGCATTACAACAAACGGACGCTACATCTTCGCCATTAAAGCTTTTGGAAAAGCCATTTGCCAGTTGAATGACTTGTCACATCTCAGCAGGACAGCAATACGAGCATAGCAAAACCTGCAGCAGTCTGCACAGTAACGGCCGGCTTTCTTCTTTACGTTATGCGAGAACGCAAACAACGCAATGGCAACGTCGAGTCTATGTCATAAGTATTTCTACAAGGAGCAACAGTCATGGCGGTAGGTGTTTACTTTCTTATTTAGCAAACTGACAAAGAAAAAAAGCAATAAGCAGCCATTCCCATCTGTGCAGTACCTCACCATCCAGTACTCCAAACAACGTTCTGTTTACAGTAGCAGGATGAGGACGAGCAGACGAACGTGACGCTGGTGGTTTGGTGTCTCTACCATACCATGTCGACGAGCAACAGCCAGGAACGGTACGCGTGTATTATTATGTGGATCATATATATATATATATACACCAAAGTCAGCTAAAAATAGGAGCGATTTCCGCACGGCCATATCTCGCCATCCAATACTCCAAATAACGAACCGTTTAGTGCAGTAGAATGAGGCCGAGCTGACGGACGTGCCGCTGGTGGTCTGGTGTTTCTACCACGTCTTGTCGATGAGCAACAACCAGGAACGCTACACGTGCACTTTTATTGCGGATCATATATATATATATATATACGCCAAAGTCAGCTTAAAAGGAGCGATTCACGCACGACGATATCTCACCATCGAGTACTCCAAAAAAACGAACCGTTTACTGCAGTAGAATAAGGACAAGCAGACGAACGTGACGCTGGTGGTCTGGTGTCTCTACATGTCTTTACGACGAGCAAAAGCTAGGAACGGTACGCGTGCATTTTACTGTGGAACATATATATATACACCAAAGTCAGCCAAAAAGGGGCGATCCCCGCACGACGATATCTCACCATCCAGTACTCCAAATAACGAACCGTTTACTGCAGTAGAATGAGAACGAGCTGACGAACGTGAATCTGGTGGTCTGGTGTCTGTACCATACCATGTCGACGAACAACAGCGGTGAAAAGAACGTGCGGATTATATGTAAGAGGTGCTTCAAGCAAATCATCAGTACTACAAGGATCCGAAATGGCAATACCTCATTGTTATATAGATGCGGATGGGAAGCATATAATGGAGATAATGGTAGTAAAGCTATCCTTCGAGGGCTCTGTGGAAAGCAACGGCGATATGCAGGTAAGGAAGCAATAACAGTTTTTGAGTGTATAGTATTATTAGCATGCTGTAATAAATTGTTTTTTTTTTTGAAGTGAGATTCTGTTGTCGTGTGATATAAAAAACCGCACCATATGCTTCAAGCTTGAAAATAAATTAATAAATGGGGCATCTGCGGTTCTGGTGCATGTTCGTATATGAAAATCCAATCAGTGGAAGCTGCTGAGGGGTATATCTGCATCTATACAGCTTTGCTGCTACGGGTGGCTGGATAAATAGTGTTCCCGGTCTTTCCGCCACATTTAATTGGTCAAATAGTCCGTAACGTACGGACAATTTAGCGGCACTCGTACCCACAGCACTCGAACACATGTAAAAACTTTGACGAACGAACATATAACACACGTTTTACTATAATTCCTCGGTGACATTCCAATTACTGGTGAAAACCATTGTTTGCTGACATTAGTAACGCCAGTGCACGTACATACGAACTCGTTAGAGTACATTCTATACCAGCCGATACATTTTTTAATCATTTAAAGAAAAGAAGAGAGACACAGCACCGTTGGAACAAAAACGGTATCCAGCGTTATTTTAACACTATTTCTTTAATTATGACGTTGCTGCACTTTTATAAAGATACAAGCAAAGATGTATATATCATTGAATTGCACTGAACAGCAACAGCAAGCATTTTCGCTGATATACAGGCTTCTTGCTTATACAGACACCGAGGCAAATGCTTTTATTCAAGCGATCCAACACATCTTACTGCATTGTCATGGATTCAAGCAGCTACGTTACTGATGAACATAGGACATCGTGGGGCATTAAGACACTCAGTAGGCTGAAAAGAAGGGCGTATAAGCGCAACGGGTTTAGGGGCCTGGCAGCGAACGCCAGTGAGCGAGCAGGTTTAGTCGAACGCGCAAGTCCTGGTCCGGGTTTACTAAGGTTTCGGGTTTAGAGTTTCCAATTGATGAGCTTGGATGTATATGGGACTCTCTTCTTCTTCTCCACCACCGCTTATTTTGGATTGTTTTATTCGTTGGCTATTTTTTATACTTCTTGAATGCTGTATATATTTGTACGTGTATTTGAGAAGTAATAGTAAAGGTCATGATCCCGAGTGGACCTGATAACCAATGATGGTTCTTGCCGCTCTAGTAATTATTTGAGTCGCGACTCAAACTTTCTAAGCAGTGTCTGATGGACACCTTTTAGCAGGGAAAAGTGAATTAACAGTGACCAAAGCGCTTTGGATACCAAAATTTCTAAAAAGGGACTATTAAAGAAGTGTTAATGACAAGCACAGACGAAAAAACGAGCGATGGCAAGGTAAAGGCAGAAGGTGCGTGCGAAAACGACAAGGCAAGGCGAAAAGGGGATATCATCTGCAGCCAATAAGCACACCCCCTTTTTTCTGAAGGTACAGCACTCCCCAAAAAAAAAATTTTGTAAACAAAAGGTAGCTTCTGCATCTCTTTCGCTCCTTCACTTCTTTTTTCTCTACTTGTTTTTTATTATGTTCTGCTCGCCGCCATTCCAACACTCGAACTGCTCCATGCCATCTTGCACACGCTCCATCAGAATCCAGCTTTGCCGCATCTCACGTTTCTTTTGAACAGCACTCGAACGACACTCGTCCTATATTTTTTTTTTCACATCTCACCACTCGAACAGCACTCGAATATTACCCATCTCGCACTTTTTCTTTCAACTTCACTGGACGCCCCTCGATTGAAACGCATCTCTCATTTTGCTGTGCTCTTCTACGTGGCATTCGCTTGACGGCAATGGACGATCCTTGGACCAAACTCTTTATTCCTGTGTTGTTACTGTTGACTCTGTCCGGCATCTCTCTTGCTTGGCTCTTATCGGATACTTGATAATTCCTACACGTCTCAGCATCGAGGTGCCTATTGTACGTCACTAAACAGCACATATTGTTTTGCCTCAGTGCTGCCGCTCTTCGTTCTTGATTCCTGCTGTTGTTGTGCTCGCAAAAATGTAAGTTATTACTTTTTTATAGTGATGCAGCTTGTGAATTGTTTCTAAAAAAAAACCACGATCGAACTTTCAATAGCATAAGCACTTGTATATGCTTGCGACTCTACTGACCGGTGTCATGCTGTTTGGCACTAGTGGTAGGCTGACTGTGTTTGATGGGCTTAATATGGTTGTTTTGTAGCACGAGTACAAGGTCGTCTATCCATGTGAAGATGCTTCTGGTTTTGGAGAAGATACTCTTTTTTCTTGAGCTTGTGCCGTTCTTGACAGGAGGAGATAGTATCATCTATATACTTACAAGGTATTATGCAGGATGGCTGTCATTGGAGATGGTTCGTATCTGTGTTAGTTCTGTGCGGCATATACGTGGATACATGGCTGTGACGGATGGATGGATGCGGTGGCCATAGTAGAAACGTTGCTATACTTTGCTTTTTTTAAATAAAGATCAACGGTTTGGAAGCTAGACTTTACCTAAACTGTCTTTGGGGTTGCGCAAAAGAAAGTGCTTTGAGAGACACAGTGGACGCGTATGTAATAATACTGAACGGTATTTGTGAGGTGTAAAAAGAGATTGATATCTACGCACGGTTGTTGTTCCCTCAGAGTGTACGATTTACTGCTTGTGAAATGACTCATCCACAAACCTCAATGCCGTCGTCTGATTCTCGTCACAAAACTACAGAAAAGTGTGTGCTCACATGTAGGTAGTTGTAGCTGTGTTGTATATCACGACATTATTTGCAAATATAAGGTGTGCGTTGAATCGTTGGTTTGATCGTCACAAAGCGAATGCATAATGTCGAATCTATTGCATCGTCGTAGTCGTCAGGGTTGTTGAAAGAAAAATATCAAGCTGTTGTCAGAGCACGAACAAGGCATACTACAGTGAGTATGAGAATGGCTGTATCAAGACCGCATTCCTAGTCTTTCGCAAAACAAATACGCCCTTCTTTATTGAAAACAAGTCTTTTGTACTGTGTATGACCTACTGATTGAAATTCTTTTCTCTTTTCTCATATGCACATGGGCAATCGGTTGCCAGGCACTGCAAGGCAAATAAAATAACAGCCTTTTGTCATCCATTAAGCCTTCTCTTTCTTGCAGTAAATCCCAACGCCTGTTCCCCCACGTACGTCAAATCCACAGCATACACAAGACTTGTAGTTATTGTCCGTTCAAAAATTATTTTCATTATGTACTGATAACAATAGCGAGTGTAAAAAAAATGCTTACCTTCTAAGTGATAACCGACCATCAAAGAAAGTTCGTGGCAAAAATAGCAGTGGTTGTTGAGAAACCCAACTTGTTGCTAATGTGGCGTTGATGTGGACGTGCAGCAATCGTAATTGCTTTTGGCTGTGCTTGGTGGAGAATAAACAAGCATGCTATGAGCTCGTTTGCTGGTGTACCGATGAATCAAAGAAAGATGGCGTCACTGCTGCATCACAACAATGTCTCTTGCTTTCCGACCGGGCTGGACATATTCTGTGAGCGTAGTCAAAGTCGTTTGCGAAAAAAAAAAGTGAGCTACATTTATCGTTCAGATTGTCGCCGGAAATGCACGCATCTGTGGTGCAGTTTCTCCGTGTTTGCTGATTCAAGCAATTTATGACGACGGATGCAACGGGTTGTACACAGCGTTTGCTAAATGATTGTCTGCAATCGTTTCTGTATAAATTCGCGTGCTGTGAACACGAGTGTTGCGTAAGCTTGGTCGTTTTGATATGGATATGTTGTAGTTGCTGCAAGGCGGTCAGTTCCAAAAAATTTGTTGTAGAAGCGTCACCCAGAAACAGTCAAGACAGCCAGATGTGTGAGAAGCTGACGATTCCAGTGGTGCCAGTAGAAAAGTGTGTGAGTTTGCGAGAAGGTGTGTACGCTCTTTATACAATATTGTTCTGTGCTTGGTTTGGTTTCTTTTAAAAAGAGAAAATTTGCTTCCATCAACACAGTCCTTTTCTTAAGGAATATCTTTGGCGTGGCGACGACAGTGAGAGATACTTTTGTCAACTAGTCGCAAAAGCCAATGCCAATCGCCAAGAACAGCAACATTATACACAAAAAACGCCATTCAATAAACCCACAACATTGTCCATCACTTGCTTTGAGAGATAAAAGAGAACGGTCAGTGTGAATTAACTTGACGATTTAAGCGCGATCAGAAAAACTACAGTACAAAGGCGACATAGCGTGCACTAGCCTGTATAGACCGGTTTTTCAACATACTTGGATACAAAAGTAGAAACGAGATGGCGACATCGTTTCCATATCATTCGCTTTTTCTATCTACGATCA
>NW_026516859.1:0-57656 GCF_025766255.1 Zychaea mexicana | reverse complement strand
TTGTTTTAATAGTCGAACGATAGCTATGCTGTCCGAACTTTCTTCAACAAGCGGTTTTTCATCAGTGTTCTGCATTGCTGAGCATGTTGCATACCCATACTCCTTGAGTACGGTCTGCTACAGCAACTGTGAAAAAAAACCTGCCCAAATTGAAATCCGTGCCCCCTACTCCCATTAATATTGCAACCCTTGGCTTTTTTCTCCTCTTGTAACTACTCAATCTAATAATAAGTATACATGCCTTGAACAGGTACCCCTAATATACTGTCCAGACCTTTGCATCTGGCAAGAGATTTTTTTCTTATTAGCTTGTGATAGCACCCCCAATTTTATATGATGCCGCCTTGAAGTTGCTGCTTTTCTACTTGTAACCTTCATGCTTCATATAGATGCCTACCCCCACATATTGGAAAATAGCTTACAGAAGCTCAGTATTTTTTGCTTTTTCACTTTCGGCCCTTATGTCCCCCCTCCAAAACTTTGGGGTACTGGCTTCCCCTATCTCCCAACTTCAATTTATTGAAAATCTATAACTTTTCAAAGTTATGGATACCTCTCTACAGGCGCAGTATACTCTACCAATGCTTTCTTCGCTGGGTGGCGAATAATAGCTGATAGTGGAATATTGTTTATTTTTATGATAAAAGCAGATAAAATAGAAGAAAAATAGAGGGTATATTTTTCTTTCGATATTTTATTGTTGCAAGTGACAGTTTCCTTTTATATCGATGCGAGCGAGCCACCATAGAGGCCTCTGAGAAGCCCTCTTTTGGAAGGAAAATAGAAAATGTATCTTCTATTACTACATTAGGGTACGGTATTCTCTGTTCAGAGTGAAATGAGAGCAACCTATAAGTATGAAAAAAATAAGAGAAAAGAAATGTGGTTGAATCGCCATAACAATTATATGAGTAGATAGCTAAGATGTGACTTAATTAGTAGGATTTTTAGTAGGGCACTGTAGGGTGTTTAGTTGACAAGAAACCCCTTTGAGAAAATAATTCTCAAGTCATCAGTTACTATGTAAAGTAATAATCTAGAGATGTGACTGCTAATTTTGAGCCTACCAATGACTGCACAGCATTTGATTTATATAACAGAATTCTTATCATAGCTCTGTAGTACATCTCATTAGCTAGTAATAGCTCTGAGAATAAAGTTTTCTCAAGAAAAAAAGCCTATATACTATGTGACTGCTATTGTCGTTTTGTTATGTTGTTGCCATATATGATAGATACATGTACTGCACTTTACAGCACTGTAGCTACAATATTGCACCTTCTAGAAGTCTTAATCCACCTTAAATAAAGCTACTTTTAGTAATTTTTACACATCCTCTTATGTAATGTCTAAAATAAGCAATGTGACTGTCTTCAGTAAAAACATATTTAGATGTATATACATTATCTGTATATGTCTACAAAGGTTTATAGCAATAGCATTAATAATAGATGAGCTATGATCTATAGAAGGAGAGATATTTAAGGATGGAGTAACTAAAAAACACCTATATACCAATGCAAAGTTTTGAAAAAACTAAAGCATATATGTCTGCTGTTGCTTAGTCCGGGAAAACGATTAGCCGTTGGGAAAACCAATTGCCTATCTATTTCCTTTTTAGGAAGTCACGTGATCTAAGCCACTTAGCAAGCCCCTGGGAAAACGTTTAGCCGTTGGGAAAACCAATTAACTATCTATTTCCTTTTTAGGAAGTCACGTGATCTAAGCCACTTAGTAAGCCACTGAGCCACCGGGTAAATTCTTACAGTCACCCCAACTGCCATTATGTCATTCTCATGTATATATTTAAATAATTTCATGTTTAAAAACATGCTACCATCTGAGCTATCAGAACAAAAGTCACTTTTAGAAGTATAAATAATCATATCATTCATATCACTAACAAATTGGGTACGTATTCTATTCTTCTTAAATTTATAAGAATACATTCTTTGAAAGTGGTCAATTTCAGTATCTACATAGTTAATTCTTGAATCATGACCATCCAATACAACTGTTACATGTTTAAATAAGTCGGGATTATGATTTCTAGCAGATAGAATACGTAATTTGATAGATGAAAACATGTTATTCATTGAATCATTTACTATTTTATTGATTCATTTGTAGTTGTCCTCATCCATCCAAAACTTTTTATAAAATGTATGAAATGTGCTATGTGGTAAGTATTTTTCAAATTTTTCACCACATACTCCAGAGACTAAATGATATAATAAAAACAATCCTTTTTCAATTTTAAAGTAAGGTCCGGGATATTCCTTGTTTGTATATAAAACTACTAGAAAATAAAATACAGCAACATAACCTAATTTACATACCAATTCATCCTTAATTTTTTCTATGAATTTAATATGTTTCAAATCAGTTCTATGTTTATATTTATTATGTACAGTAGGCCAATTCCATTCTAGGAATTGCCAATAATTTGCAATAATTGGGTTTACTTCATTTGTAATCAGTGGTGTATAGTTTGTTATATCCATTGGGTCGTTCTTTGTTTATATTATGGATTTTCAATTTTTATAATCATTGAATACATGATTTTGGTCACATGATGTCATAAAATTGATAAAATATCAAAATGGATGATATAATTTAATATGGCAGTAAGCAATTTATTAGATTTATCAAAAACTATTGTAAATTTATAGCCAATTTAGTACTGTACATCCCACGGAGGGAGGAGGAACATCATCGTCGCGCGAAGCATACCATCGTACAAATGCAAATACATGCTCTGTTGGCACACTATCTATAGTCAACACATGCTGAAAGAAATACTGTATTTCACATGGCTATGCAACTAGCGGTAGCTGTGGACTAGTATTATGTTGCCCTGATTCGTACAGAACTTGTACATACGCTCCTCGCTGAGATCGTGCTGCCATGCTCTGGTAAGTCTTACCCATGATGTCAACTGTCTTGATCTTCTGATAATAATTGCTAACAATTCCCAAGCCAGTTACGGGGTACCGGAAATGGTCGAAAGCTTGGTCGTATACATGATCGTAGAATTCATACAGATATTCATATAATGTGTCAGGCATGGTCGCGGTCGGTCCAGTTTTCAGAGGGTAAGAGCTTGGGGGCAATGGCTCAGATCCTGTCGCTTCTTCTGTGCCCGTTGACCATAAGTAGAACCCATGAATGTCAAATCGAAGTGGGTCAACGTCAGAAGTTTGCTGGATGGGTTGAATATAATCAAGGAAACAAGTTAAATATTCAAAGTGATGTGGGTGGTCTTGGAATCGACCTTCAAAACAGTAAAGAAAATCACACCCACCAGTCTTTTGCAGAAACCGTTTCATGAAAGTCACTTCGAAAGACCCCTTCTGGTTTGTATCGATCTCTTTCAGATACCTATTGTATCTCTCAAAGCTGAAGAGCCAGAAGCCGTACAAGGGGCTGAAATCAAGGATCGTCATATCCAGATGCATATGTAAGTGCATGTTTGGTGTTACTGCTTCTGCGCCATACCAGTCTTCAACACCAGTGCAAAAATTCAGCAAATTTGCGTGTACTAAATCGACCTCGCTCTTAGTAATCGATGGCTTTACTAGTAAACGGCATGCATTGACAAAAAGCAGCCAATTCTGAAGCAAACGATCTTCGAGGTGTCCCTGCAGCACAAAAGGTGAATACACTAGGCACCATGACTTCCAATCATCAGCAGTCATGAACGAAAAACCACTTTCGATCTTACGCTTCAAGGAAACATAGTCGGGTGGGAGGACAATGCCATCAGCCAGTCTAGGTATATGGTCATTCACAGAACAAGATCATGACATCCATCTATTAACAACGATAGCAACAAACGCAATAAAGAACTGCTACTAAAACT
Organism: Zychaea mexicana; assembly: GCF_025766255.1. Classification (NCBI taxonomy): domain Eukaryota; kingdom Fungi; phylum Mucoromycota; class Mucoromycetes; order Mucorales; family Lichtheimiaceae; genus Zychaea; species Zychaea mexicana. Next base: position 53,794 of record NW_026516859.1, on the reverse strand, counting down.
TACGTTTGCATTTCCTTCAGATCTCGATTTGTCAGATGCGCATCTTCGATCCAAAGTTTTGTCATATGTTTAGCAGTACCAAGGAACAAATTATGCATTGGGTCGATAATAGTACAACGAATGGGATCAAAGTAGCGTAGGCGATGAAGCTCTGACCATCTCGTCCCAGTTTCACGTTCGATCTGTCGCCGAGCAGCTATAGTAGCAGCATATTTCCATCGAGTGGCATCACCCAAATTGCCTTCCTTCGTGCGTAGCTCCCAATCATCGACTTCGAAACCAGAGTAGTTTATACTCGATGTACCCTCAAAGACAGCGAACTGGCGAAGGCATTTATGGCAAGCACAGAGGCTTGCATGGGACGTGGATCCACTAGTTTTTCGAGCAGTAGGGATGTCGCATGCATTGTTGAGCAAAGCTACCCGGACAAGAGCGCCTTCTGTTGGATTGCTGTAGGTGCTGATCCTTTTTCCATTATACCACTCCAACAATTCATCAACCAGTGGACGAAGGTAATGATTCATATCGGATGTACTTGGCTCACTTGGACCTAGCATGATACCAACAAGGATTACATTCTCTGTTTGAAAGCGCTCTGACTGCGGCAAGTTGTTGACAGTTAAGTATAGAGCACCGCACGAGTACATAGAATTGATAAACGGACCAAACCAATCAACGTTAAGCGTCAACAACAACGAATGATATAAAGAAACGAATGGGGCACCACTTCTATCAAGGATACCACGCCACATATCGCCATCATAGATGTCAAAAAATTTGTTTTCATATCGTGTGCGGGAACGCCATTGTTCAATTTTTGCCTCGAACCCTGGTCGCTTGAAAAGCCTCTGTATACTAGCAGCCAAGGGCTGGTACATAAATTCCTTTACTGGAGATAGGCGACTCTTAATGCTTTGAACAATCTGGTGCCGCACAATCCTTGGTATCGAATGTCGTCATTGGTGCATTCGGTGGTGCAATCGTCGGATCGTTTCAGGTAGAGACTGTGGCACCGGGAACACGACACATATAAGATGATGTTGTCTGTTAAGACAGAGAAGCTATATTATACTATGCAGGGTAGCAAGTGAACGAGGGATATGGGCATCCGGGCCAAGGAGATCTGTAAGCAGGACTGAGAAAAACTCGATAACTATGCCTGAAATATGCTCAGAAAAAAAATACAACTGGAACAAGACAAGGAAAACGAGGACGAGTGCAACTGGATGTCGATAATGCTGAAGTAGCATTCTTTCTGATGCTGAATTATCGAGGTAAGTGATATCTTTTTTTAAGAAACACTTATTTAGTATTACTATGCAAGTGAATATAATAAAATTGTCCTTTAGGAACTGACCTCCTGTTATATCGACTATATCGTCTTCCGCGTTGCTGTATCCCCACTCAATGTCGTCCGCATCCAATACACGAGCATGAGCACCAACCACAGTCTCACTATCGCTATCACCACCGTTTTCGAATATGTTATCCTCAATGTGAGAGGTATTCTGCGGTTGGCATTGACAGCTACATTTAGAGATAATTCGTTATTAGTCGATCTATCAACAATTCTACTCAACAACTTATCATACCTTGAGGATGAGGGTAGGGAAGTGAAAGGGACTCTGGAGACAAAGGATGAATAGGAGAAGGGGGGTTGCCATCATCAATATCCATCGTATCATCACCATAATCGTCCATATCCGCGTTAGAATTGCCTGCTAGTAGAGGGGGAAAACACTGGATTCACTAGTACTATCTATGGTTATGCCATTGCCAACTGATGATCGGGACGTGTTATTGCTCAAGGATTCATAGAGAGCGATCATACTAGCCACTATATTCGAAGTCAAATATCATTATTACCATACTGATGCTTGGAAAAGTAGCTTATAAAATACTATCCTGCTGTGTCTCGCCTCTTAGTACAACGTGATCACGCTCATCGTGGTTTTGCCGTACTCGATTTGTCACCAACTCATAACCCCGTAGGTTTGACCTACTGTACATTCGATAGTAGCAAGCAACCATACGTCTATTGCTTGCCATTATGCATCAACAAAAAAGCGAATGTAGATAAAAGATTAACCTCAAAAGAATTCACTTTTATATAAGAAAAAGCTTCCCTTGAACGGGGTCGTCTTTAATAATTCAGGGGTTGTTGCTCCTACACTGTCCCTAGCTTTTCAAATCTCTACTTAATCGCATTAGTCATTTACAACAATGAAAAAAAAATGCATTCTATCAGCATCGTAAAACATGTACTGCTTTGTAATACACTGAGAATGTTTTTATATATAAAAATGCATTGTAGCATCCTTTTTTTTGGATCCAACTAGTTTCGGCATGACATCAAATTATATATATAAGAGCGGCATTTTTCGGCACTTTACATATGTTTGTAAGAGAGCAGTATGAAAAGTACATATGATCTTTTGAAGCAAGGGCTGTAGGGGGATTATGAAGATGCAGAACAGTGGTAGTGTGAGACCCGTCACTTTTTTTTAGGTTTATACTTTTATACTTATTGGAACGAGGAAAAAAAGCTGCATCTGATGGTATATTATTTATATGAAAATAATCAGAATTGGTTGGATAACAGCAAAAACCAGTTTTTCAAAAAACATTTACACTAAAGTTTGGTAAAAGGGGGATTTAAACTCGCGCCTTCTACTAAAAGTAGGACATAAGGCTAGTGCATTAGACCACTTCACCAACGCAAAGATTTTAAAAAATTAAGTATACATATCTGCTTTTACTGTAGCCCAGGAAAATCAATTACCTATCTATTTCCTTTTTAGGAAGTCACGTGATCTAAGCCACTTAGCAAGCCACTGAGCCACTGGGTAAATTCTTATAGTCACCCCTTGGGGCTTAGTAAGTGGCTTAGATTACATGACTTCCTAAAAAGGAAATAGAGGGGATAAGGTTTTCCCAACGGCTAAACGTTTTCCTGCGGACTTGCTAAGTGGCTTAGATCACGTGACTTCCTAAAAAGGAAATAGATGGGTAATTGGTTTTCCCAACGGCTAATCGTTTTACCGGACTAAGCAATAGCAGACATATATGCTTTAGTTTTTTCAAAACTTTGCGTTGGTATATAGGTGTTTTTTAGTTACTCCATCCTTAAATATCTCTCCTTCTATAGATCATAGCTCATCTATTATTAATGCTATTACTATAAAACTTTGTAGGCATATACAGATGATGTATATACATCTATATATGTTTTTACTGAAGACAGTCACATTGCGTATTTTAGACATTACATAAGAGGATGTATAAAAATCACTAAAAGTAGCTTTATTTAAGGTGGATTAAGACTTCTAGAAGGTGCAATATTGTAGCTACAGTGCTGTAAAGTGCAGTACATGTATCTATCATATATGGCAACAACATAACAAAACGGCAATAGCAGTCACATAGTATATAGGCTTTTTTTCTTGAGAAAACTTTATTCTCAGAGCTATTACTAGCCAATGAGATGTACTACAGAGCTATGATAAGAATTCTGTTATATCAATCAAATGCTGTGCAGTCATTGGTAGGATCAAAATTAGCAGTCACATCTCTAGATTATTACTTTACATAGTAACTGATGACTTTTTTTGGAGAATTATTTTCTCAAAGGGGTTTCTCGTCAACTAAACACCCTACAGTGCCCTACTAAAGATCCTACTAATTAAGTCACATCTTAGCTATCTACTCATATAATTGTTATGGCGATTCAACCACATTTCTTTTTTCTCATTTTTTTCATACTTATAAGTTGCTCTCATTTCGCTCTGAACAGAGAATACCATACCCCAATGTAGTAATGGAAGATACATTTTCTATTTTCCTTCTAAAAGAGGGCTTCTCAGAGGCCTCCATGGTGGCTCGCTCGCATCGATATAAAAGGAAACTGTCACTTGCAACAATAAAATATCGAAAGAAAAATATACCCTCTATTTTTCTTCTATTTTATCTACTTTTATCATAAAAATAAACAATATTCCACCTATCAGCTATTATTCGCCGCCCAGCGAAGAAAGCATTGGTAGAGTAATTAAGACAGGGAATAAGCATAGTGTCAACCTATGTGCGAAGCACAAACCGAGCGAAGCGAAGAAAGCATGAGGAGAGTGATTAGGATAAAATAAAGCATAAGTTCCTTATTCTGCCCCAACTTTAACTTTGCCCCCCCCCCCAGTTTTCAATTTTTTTGAAAGTCAGATAGGTGAAGGGTAGCAGGCACAGAATAAAGGGACTTGGAGAAAAAATTGAGTACAGTAGTATATGTTTTGTCAGCGATTAAAAAAAAAGCATTGTAACTACATGGGGTGCCATTTATCTTGAGACAAGGTAATTATAAAAGTGCATTTGTAAATCGTAAAGCTCATTGAGAATGGGGAGCGATAGCTAAATAGCACAGGGAGAGCAATTACGATTTGCGGCAGAAATAAGCATCTGTACTTTTATACTAACGGTCACTGTCAAACCTGCTCAAATCAATTCCCATAGACACAACTGTAACAGCGATTCGAGATGAAGTTGGACTCAACACTTAATTATAATATATGCAGTGAGATGGAGGTAAGAACGAACGTATATATTGGATATACATAGGTGTGTGCACGCGTGTGTGTTTGTTGGTATAGCATTGCGGTAAAAACGAAGGCCTTTATTGTCTTTGTTCTTGCTCCAAACACACACGAGCATTTTACCGATTCCTTTTACCATCGACGTCGACGCTTCCACCATTCAATAATCCAAATGTCAATGGCCCTTGATGAACGACGAAAAACATACAAGAACTTGTTACGGCGTATTGGTACTTGATGTGCAAATACTTTTACAATACTCGTTTCCATACATCGCGTATAAACACATACAATGTCCAACCCGTTTGGCATTCGCCATCTCAAGGAATGGTCAAGGCTTATTTATTGTAATCTACAATGCTGATGGTAAGTGCTGCAAGTGTTTTCTAAGTTTTTATAATTATAAAGGGTGCACAAGTGTCTAATATTACTACTGTTCCTTGCTCTATCATACCGCCTCTTTTATTTCAGCAACCAACAAAGATATTGGTGCAGCTAATGGGTACACAGATCTTATGAAAGAATGGGTGGGATGCACATCCATTATGCTATTGAGCAGTCTATGTTATGTTATATACTGCACTTATTTTATAGCCCTGGAAACGTGCTCCCTCAAAGGATAGTATCAGTGGTTGGATATAGGAGGGACAAAAGAAAAGAGTAGGATTGTCTTTCATCGTTTGTATTGTAAGTACTTTATGAAAGCAAAGATAGGTGATACTTTATATAGTGGCTGATAATTTATACAATATATTTATAGATAATAAGATGAAATAAAGGAAATGGTGATCAAGAATTGTTTTGACGGTGGAAGTTGGCATTAGATGGTAGGGATAGGATGTTGTTTAGTTGGGTTTTGACGCTCGATGCATCTTCAGCAAGTTTGGTCATTTGGGCCATTACAGCATCAACAGAATCAGCTTGCCCATCTTGAACGGTGTATTTCTCCAGAAGGCGCCTTATTGCTGTTGTTTCCTGTGATATCTGTTGGCAAACATCCTTAAGCTCATCCGTTGGTGTTGGAATACGCTGACCTTGGTGCGGCAGTGCTTGAGACGTTGATTCAGTAGCATGCTCGATCCAATATTGCTGGGTGGCTATAGATGGACGTACAGTACCGGTTTTTACATACTGTTCTACCAAAAACATATGCTTACATGGGAGCAAGGATCTAGCAAACTTTGAACACGAGCAAGAAATGATTTGGCTATTATGTGAAATAACCTATTAGAATAGATAGTATATAAAGTAAGTAATGAGAATAAGAAATTAAACATGCAAATGACTATATGAAAAATTGATTTACATTGTAAGTAGTGCTGCTATCAACAAAGGATTGAACCGTGTACTTCGTAGCAGATACCACATGGACTTTTGATGGGAGCTCTGCACGATTCACTTTTTCGGCTTCTTGTTCTTCTTTACGCATAGCGTGTTTATAAGGACCCATTTTGCCAACATTCGCAAGTAGCCGTTTTACCTCTTTAAAGATATCAAACGCCACATCAGAAGAAAGAATTTCAAGCAAAACATCAAGTCGATGCAAGCGTTTGCGTTTCAAATATTCTGTCTTCAACTGATTATGCCAGGTTTCGACGTAGTTATTCGTTTGCATATTGGTGTATACTTCTGGTTGAAAGCACGCCGCCCAACGCTGATATCCACTGCCACCTAGACTGTCAACCCATTCGCGTACGAAATACACATGGAAGGATGGCTGCGTTTTCTCCATTTCACCAAGGAATGACTGGAAAATCGATGTAAAGTTCTCCTTATCTTTTTCGTACATGATTTCATCCAAACGACCACGGATATATTCTCTGGCTTGCACAATTGTACGACCTCTCATGCCAACAACCTTAGATTGAACATTTTTATTCTATGCGCGCTTAACACAAAACCCTTATGTCCACCCCATTTTAATAGAGGGGAGTCCCCCCCCAAAACCCAAAATTTTAAACTCCAATTTCAGAGTCACGGCGTGTGGTGCGTCAGTGCTGTGAACAGCGCCATTTATTCACAAACCGCAAAAAAAAAAGAAGTACTGGTCATTAACAATCAATACACAATCACTAAGAAAAGACATACACGGTCATTGAAGATAAGTGCTTGGAGCCAAGTTAGAAATGCCATTGAATAGAATGGAGAACAATTTGACAGCAGACACTTGAAAAAAAAACAAAGACGAAGGGAAAAGACAACAACAAAGTACTGGCGGGACAAAGCACGGATCCTTTTACAAACACACTGACGATTCTACTGCAAAGATCTCAACACAAGATGCAGTAATGGAATGGCCATTTGAAGCAGGGGACGATCCAAGGGTTAAAGAGAAGAAAAGGGGGACAAAAAGTTCAAAGCTATACACTATGAAGTAGCTTTGCTTAAACACCGGTCTCTTGAGATCTCGCTCTTAGGCATCGTGCACTTTGACATAGGACATTGGCATTTCGACACACGGTTACAATTCACGATGGAATGAACAATCATTGAACGATGAAGGCCAGCTAATATTGTACCTGTGGTTCTTAATGGGTATGCTTTTTTTTGCTATAGTGCATTCGTGCTATATTTTCAACGATGTGCTAATATATATATAGGCAGGATCAGTCAAAGGTATTATGTTGTTGGCTCTTTCAGCCATGCGTTGTAAAGGAGTTCGTGTTCAAGAAAAGAGGGACGTTTTAGGTAAAGCATAGAAAATATGATATGTAAGCAAGCGTCGAATATGATTGGCAATATACTAATTCCCTCTATTCCCTCTTAGAACCAAAGATACACGTACCTGTCAATACATCATAGGGACCAAAAGATGTGAGTATTACATACTATATATGTCTGTAAAGAAGAAACAAGAGTGGAAGAAAGTAAAACAAGGGCTAATATATAAGTATAAAGTCTATAGAGAAAGGGATACAATAAAGGACAAAAAAAAAGAAACAAGTTCGGTTATGCATTTTGATGGCGGAAACGGGAGTTTTGGGGAACAACGGCAATGTCAGACAACTCATTGCTAATGCCTTGTGCTTCTTCGGTGAGCTTTTGCAGACGATCGGTCAGCAAGCTCAATTGTTCGTGGTTGCGTGCTTGAACCATTCTGCTTTCAAACTTGCGTTTTAAGGCAGTAATTGTTGCTGTATGCTGTTGGATTGCTTTAGCAAAACTATCTGTTGGTGATAGTTCTTGCTCCATTTCGGATTGGACATCCTGCTGTTCATTTTGCTGTTGCTGAAGGCTTGGATCAGTTGATGTGCTGGTGGCAGCAGTTTGCAATGCAGTATGCCATGCTTCCAATGATGGGCGAACTTTTACATCCTTCTCCTTCCGTTCAACAAGAAACATATGCTTGCATGGGCGATGCCAACGTTCAAAAGCAGGGCACGAGCAAGATACCAGCTGCCCATCCTCGACCTTCACCTAAATGTGCAGGAAATAAAAAGAAGTCAATACTTACCACAGGTACTATAGAGTTATGGTAATCATCGAGGATATAAACTGGATGAAGATTGAAGAGATATACTGCTTACCATATAGGTGATGCCATCCAACTGAAAGGAGCTGACAACGAACTCGTCCTCCATACTGACATTCACCATTGCAGACAACAGCTGTTCATCAACGGTCTCAGCCTCTATTTCCTGCACACGAAGATGCCGTTCATCCTTGCTCATACGCCCAACTCGGTACGTTAGACGTTTGACTTCTTGCTGGACGTCAAACTCGACATCGAACGTCAGGATACTCATCAACAAGTCAAGACGATGGACACGTTTGCGCTTCAGATAAATTGTCTTCAGCTGGTTGTGCCATGACTCAACATAGTTGTTTGTCTCCATGTTCGTGTAAACTGCAGGTTGGTAGCATGCAGCCCACCGATCACAGCCTTGTTCACCAGTAACCCAGTATTTCTGAAAGTAAGTAATAAAGGGCTTTTGGTATCTACCAAAAGTAGACAAGAACTCGTGGAGCAGTTGTTGAAATGTATCAACATTACGTTCGTACATCAATGCGCGTAGCTTCTCACGGGCAATCTGCATGGCGATGGCCTTGCTTCTACCAGGCGACGACTTGATCTTGGAACGGACGTTTTTCATCCATGAGCGCATGACATGCCAGGTGCAAAACTGGATCGTACATGAGGGCCAGACAGCGCGGATGGCATTATCCTCAGGCAGGCTGCAGTCAATAGTGATGCGATGTGGGTTTACACCAAAAGAAGCAAGCTGATGGAACCAGGCACCAAGGGGAGCAGAGGCAGTGGTATTGGTAAAGAGGTAGGCAACTGGAACACCTCGAGCTACAACTGGATGGCGAATAACCATGGTATATAAAATACCATCAGAGTACTGGCTGACATCGTGAGTGGCATCAAGAGAAATAAACTTGGCATTCAAGAGCAAATCCTTCTGCCAAGGAGCAAAGAAACCGAACGTAAAGTTATCTTCGGTAAGACACTTTACTGCTTGCTGTTGCTGGTTTTCATCAATGGTGATCTTTTCATTGATCCACACAAAATATCCGATCGATTCAAGGTGTTGCAACCACAAAGACAAAGACGAGAAGTCATCATCATTTCTCTGCGATTTCTCTTGACGATACTTGTAGTAAATGTTGTATACATCTACTGTGTTCACGTATGCTTCACGTCTGTTGTCACCAATAGTGCAGTATTCACGCTGCATATACAAGCGCACGTCACGTACGTTGTATCCCTTATGCAATTCTTGAAGGATCTTGCTCTTGATTTCTTGTGAATTGGGCAAGTACTTGACATCTTCGCCGCTACCAGGAGTATGATCTGGATGACCTCCAGTAAAGAACAAATACACCTTTTCTGGCTCCTCTTCATAGCATACTGCTCTGAAGCGAGCTGGACAGCCAATTTTCTGTGATCTTTGGCAGATACGGATCGACTTTGATGCACCACCTTTGACACGATCGTTGCGTACACGGACGCCTCCAGAACGATGGCAAACATAACGCTCGGACCATTTCACTTTTCTTTTACGAGCTCTTTTGGCAGGGTGGATGTCTATAAGTGATGTTATATTGTGAGATAGATTAATGCAGGTACATAATTAATTTTTCCTTATTTGTATTCATTGTTGATTTATTATACCTCTACTTTCTTCTACTTCGTTTTCCTCAACAACTTCTCCCGAAATCGTCGCGTCATTCGCTTGTTGGATCTCATTGCCATTGCTTTCACAGATCGGAATTCCTTTGCCATTTTGGTGATCTTTTTTCACCCAGCAATGACCAGACACTTGAGGTGCGCGCTCGATCGTTGCTCTGTAGGTTGCAATCGGTAGCCACTCTGGAACACTCTCGTTTTCGAGGTCGAGAATAATAGGCGTGTTGCTGTTGTTGTTGGACATTGCGTGTTTATAATAGCAGTAGTAGAAAAGTATGTGTATTGAAGAGGGCGCTTGTTTATTTTTTTGATCTTTCTACTGCAGACTATACTAGGTCCGCGATTCTCAATTATTCATGATCATACTTTAACAGAACGCACAAAGGTTTTGTCTCATATTGACATTTATCATCAGATGGTGCAATAATAAGAGATGCACGATTCCCCTCCATATATGTATTATTCTGTGTTTTAGAGATGAAGGATCCATGTAGTATTGAAGAGACATTTTACTATAAAAGCTTTATTCATATATACTATTTATTAACGGCACTTTACTTCCATGACTTTGGGTAGGGACTTACCTACACTTCTAACATCATACCATAAGCATAAATATAGTACTCGCATGTTTTGGTCCCTATGATGTATTGACAGGTACGTGTATCTTTGGTTTTAAGAGAGAATAGAGGGAATTAGTATATTGCCAATCATATTCGACGCTTGCTTACATATCATATTTTCTATGCTTTACCTAAAACGTCCCTCTTTTCTTGAACACGAACTCCTTTACAACGCATGGCTGAAAGAGCCAACAATATAATACCTTTGACTGATCCTGCCTATATATATATTAGCACATCGTTGAGAATATAGCACGAATGCACTATAGCAAAAAAAAAAAGCATACCCGTTAAGAACCACAGGTACAATATTAGCTGGCCTTCATCGTTCAATAATCGTTCATTCCATCGTGAATTGTAACCGTGTGTCGAAATGCCAATGTCCTACGTCAAAATGCACGATGCCTAAGAGCGAGATCTCAAGAGACCGGCGGTTAAGCAAAGCTCCTTCATAGTGTATAGCTTTGAACTTTTTGTCCCCCTTTTCTTCTCTTTAACCCTTGGATCGTCCCCTGCTTCAAATAGCCATTCCATTACTGCATCTTGTGTTGAGATCTTTGCAGTAGAATCGTCAGTGTGTTTGTAAAAGGATCCGTGCTTTGTCCCGCCAGTACTTTGTTGTTGTCTTTTCCCTTCGTCTTTGTTTTTTTTTCAAGTGTCTGCTGTCAAATTGTTCTCCATTCTATTCAATGGCATTTCTAACTTGGCTCCAAGCACTTATCCTCAATGACCGTGTATGTCTTTTCTTAGTGATTGTGTATTGATTGTTAATGACCAGTACTTCTTTTTTTTTTGTGGTTTGTGAATAAATGGCGTTGCTCACAGCACTGACGCACCACACGCCGTGACTCTGAAATTGGAGTTTAAAATTTTCGGTTTTGGGGGGGACTCCCCTCTGTTAAAATGGGGTGGACATAAGGGTTTTGCGCTTAACATGCCATAGGCAATGTTGAATCGTTGATTGCGCCCAAACGGATGTAATGGCGTTGTCTTCGGCGAAATCACGATCGATTGTAAAGCGAACAGGATCAAGTCTAAGAGAAGCCAATGACTGGAACCAACTGATCAGAGGAGTCGATGACTTATCAGTGGTCAGCAAGTATGAAACAGGAACGCCACGGCCAACTACAGGGTGACGAATAACCATCGTGTATAGGACACATCCAGGATATTGGGAGACGTCATAGGTTGCATCCAAACAGATAAACTTGCCAGAGGTACCCAACAAATGTTCTTTTTGCCATGGAGCAACAAATCCGAAAGCAAAGTGCTCTTTCGAAAGCTGTTGGCTAGGAATTCCAGCATTCGTTGCGTAGCTAGGATTAGCACCGATCCAAACATGATAGCCCTGGGAGCGGAATCATTGAGCCATGCTTCAACTGAAGCAAAATCATCTTCAGCTTTTAAGCACAATTCCTGCCGATATCTATAATATATATTATAGACATCAACAGTATTGATGTGTGCTGCACGGCTGCTGCTCGGCAATGCTTGATATTCATGCTGCAGGTACATTCTGATATCACGAACGTTATATCCTTTGCACAATTCTTCCAAGATTCATTGGTTGACCTCTGGTGTATTCTACAGATATTGGACATCTTCAACACTGCTGGGTGTATGGCCAGTATGGACACCAGTATACTCAAACTGAGTATAGCTAGAATCTTCAGCATAGCAAGTGACCTTAAGCTTAGCTGTGCATCCAACTTGCTTGCTTTTTTTCTGAACTAGACATAGCTTAACACCATCTACATCGTAGTTCTCTTGATCGAGTTCCACAGTACTGGAGCTCAGAGTTGCACGATGGCAGCGGTAACGGATCGTCCAAAGCTTCGTCACCTTGCGCTGTCGTTTTGGCTTATGAACACCTACTGCATCATGTGTAAACATTTGTGCTAAATTTCCCATTTTATGCATGTCCATATTAACCTTCGCCTGCCGCTTCTGCTTTTTTCTGCTTCTTCGCTTCCTCATCCTGCGGGACCACTTGTCTTTGTACACCAGCATTCACCAGTTTCCTGTGGTTGCTGCTTCAAGCGTTGCTCCCACACAAGACAGGCAACTTTTTCAGGGCGTGCCTGGGCAAGGTTGGCCGAGATCAAAACTGGGAGGGTAGTAGTAGTAGCAGGAATAGTAGTAGAAGCGTTTGGGGTGTTGTTTGTGTTTGAGATTTCGAGATGTAGCTATGAGATTAGGAATCAGGAACAAATGACGTGTTCAATATTGACCATATTGCCTTCTTAATAATCTGACAAAACAACTGATTCAACAATACCACATATTCGATGAAAAAACCTTTTTTTCTGTCACTTCAATGCTATATCTAAAGCACTTTAAATAAAGGTGCCCAATCACTGCATCATTATATATTTCTTCATGTACTACCAATTATTTATTAAATGCGACTACTGTATACCATTTTTTTATCACTCCTATATCCAACCACTGATACTATCCTTGAGGGAGTGCGAATGCCAAACGGGTTGGACATTGTGTGTGTTTATACGCGAGGTATGGTAACGAGTATTATAAAAGTATTTGTCATCGAGTACCAACACGCCGTAACAAGTTCTTGTATGTTTTTCGTCGTTCATCAAGGGCCATTGACGTTTGGATTATTGAATGGTGGAAGCGTCGACGTCGATGGAAAGGAATCGGTAAAATGCTCGTGTGCGTTTGGAGCAAGAACAAAGACAATAAAGGCCTTCGTTTTTACCGCAATGCTATACCAACAAACACACACGCGTGCACACACCTATGTATATCCAATATATACGTTCGTTCTTACCTCCATCTCACCGATATATTATAATTAAGTGTTGAGTCCAACTTCATCTCGAATCGCTGTTACAGTTGTGTCTATGGGAATTGATTTGAGCAGGTTTGACAGTGACCGTTAGTATAAAAGTGCAGATGCTTATTTCTGCCGCAAATCGTAATTGCTCTCCCTGTGCTATTTAGCTATCGCTCCCCATTCTCAATGAGCTTTACGATTTACAAATGCACTTTTATAATTACCTTGTCTCAAGATAAATGGCACCCCATGTAGTTACAATGCTTTTTTTTAATCGCTGACAAAACATATACTACTGTACTCAATTTTTTCTCCAAGTCCCTTTATTCTGTGCCTGCTACCCTTCACCTATCTGACTTTCAAAAAATTGAAAACTGGGGGGGGGCAAAGTTAAAGTCGGGGCAGAATAAGGAACTTATGCTTTATTCCTATCCTAATCACTCTCCTCATGCTTTCTTCGCTTCGCTCAGTTTGTGCTTCGCACATAGGTTGACACTATGCTTATTCCCTGTCTTAATTACTCTACCAATGCTTTCTTCGCTGGGTGGCGAATAATAGCTGATAGTGGAATATTGTTTATTTTTATGATAAAAGCAGATAAAATAAAGAAAAATAGAGGGTATATTTTTCTTTCGATATTTTATTGTTGCAAGTGACAGTTTCCTTTTATATCGATGCGAGCGAGCCACCATGGAGGCCTCTGAGAAGCCCTCTTTTAGAAGGAAAATAGAAAATGTATCTTCCATTACTACATTGGGGTATGGTATTCTCTGTTCAGAGCGAAATGAGAGCAACTTATAAGTATGAAAAAAATGAGAAAAAAGAAATGTGGTTGAATCGCCATAACAATTATATGAGTAGATAGCTAAGATGTGACTTAATTAGTAGGATCTTTAGTAGGGCACTGTAGGGTGTTTAGTTGACGAGAAACCCCTTTGAGAAAATAATTCTCCAAAAAAAGTCATCAGTTACTATGTAAAGTAAAAATCTAGAGATGTGACTGCTAATTTTGAGCCTACCAATGACTGCACAGCATTTGATTTATATAACAGAATTCTTATCATAGCTCTGTAGTACATCTCATTGGCTAGTAATAGCTCTGAGAATAAAGTTTTCTCAAGAAAAAAAGCCTATATACTATGTGACTGCTATTGCCGTTTTGTTATGTTGTTGCCATATATGATAGATACATGTACTGCACTTTACAGCACTGTAGCTACAATATTGCACCTTCTAGAAGTCTTAATCCACCTTAAATAAAGCTACTTTTAGTGATTTTTACACATCCTCTTATGTAATGTCTAAAATAAGCAATGTGACTGTCTTCAGTAAAAACATATATAGATGTATATACATCATCTGTATATGCCTACAAAGTTTTATAGCAATAGCATTAATAATAGATGAGCTATGATCTATAGAAGGAGAGATATTTAAGGATGGAGTAACTAAAAAACACCTATATACCAACGCAAAGTTTTGAAAAAACTAAAGCATATATGTCTGCTATTGCTTAGTCCGGAAAACGATTAGCCGTTGGGAAAACCAATTACCCATCTATTTCCTTTTTAGGAAGTCACGTGATCTAAGCCACTTAGCAAGTCCGCGGAAAACGTTTAGCCGTTGGAAAACCTTATCCCCTCTATTTCCTTTTTAGGAAGTCACGTGATCTAAGCCACTTACTAAGCCCCAAGGGGTGACTATAAGAATTTACCCAGTGGCTCAGTGGCTTGCTAAGTGGCTTAGATCACGTGACTTCCTAAAAAGGAAATAGATAGGTAATTGATTTTCCTGGGCTACAGTAAAAGCAGATATGTATACTTAATTTTTTAAAATCTTTGCGTTGGTGAAGTGGTCTAACGCACTAGCCTTATGTCCTACTTTTAGTAGAAGGCGCGAGTTTAAATCCCCCTTTTACCAAACTTTAGTGTAAATGTTTTTTGAAAAACTGGTTTTTGCTGTTATCCAACCAATTCTGATTATTTTCATATAAATAATATACCATCAGATGCAGCTTTTTTTCCTCGTTCCAATAAGTATAAAAGCATAAACCTAAAAAAAAGTGACGGGTCTCGCACTACCACTGTTCTGCATCTTCATAATCCCCCTACAGCCCTTGCTTCAAAAGATCATATGTACTTTTCATACTGCTCTCTTACAAACATATGTAAAGTGCCGAAAAATGCCGCTCTTATATATATAATTTGATGTCATGCCGAAACCAGTTGGATCCAAAAAAAAGGATGCTACAATGCATTTTTATATATAAAAACATTCTCAGTGTATTACAAAGCAGCATATGTTACGATGCTGATAGAATGCATTTTTTTTTCATTGTTGTGAATGACTAATGCGATTAAGTAGAGATTTGAAAAGCTAGGGACAGTGTAGGAGCAACAACCCCTGAATTATTAAAGACGACCCCGTTCAAGGGAAGCTTTTTCTTATATAAAAGTGAATTCTTTTGAGGTTAATCTTTTATCTACATTCGCTTTTTTGTTGATGCATAATGGCAAGCAATAGACGTATGGTTGCTGCTACTATCGAACGTACAGTAGGTCAAACCTACGGGGTTATGAGTTGGTGACAAATCGAGTACGGCAAAACCACGATGAGCGTGATCACGTTGTACTAAGAGGCGAGACACAGCAGGATGTATTTTATAAGCTACTTTTCCAAGCATCAGTATGGTAATAATGATATTTGACTTCGAATATAGTGGCTAGTATGATCGCTCTCTATGAATCCTTGAGTAATAACACGTCCCATCATCAGTTGGCAATGGCGTAACCATAGATAGTACTGGTGAATCCAGTGTTTTCCCCCTCCACTAGCAGGCAATTCTAACGCGGATATGGCATTATGGTGATGATACGATGGATATTGATGATGGCAACCCCCCTTCTCCTATTCATCCTTTGTCTCCGGAGTCCCTTTCACTTCCCTACCCTCATCCTCAAGGTATGATAAGTTGTTGAGTAGAATTGTTGATAGATCGACTAATAACGAATTATCTCTAAATGTAGCTGTCAATGCCAACCGCAGAATACCTCTCGACATTGAGGATAACATATTCGAAAACGGTGGTGATAGCGATAGTGAGACTGTGGTTGGTGCTCATGCTCGTGTATTGGATGCGGACGACATTGAGTGGGGATACAGCAACGAGGAAGACGATATAGTCGATATAACAGGAGGTCGGTTCCCAAAGGACAATTTTATTATATTCACTTGCATAGTAATACTAAATAAGTGTTTCTTAAAAAAAGATATCACTTACCTCGATAATTCAGCATCAGAAAGAATGCTACTTCAGCATTATCGACATCCAGTTGCACTCGTCCTCGTTTTCCTTGTCTTGTTCCAGTTGTATTTTTTTTCTGAGCATATTTCAGGCATAGTTATCGAGTTTTTCTCAGTCCTGCTTGCAGATCTCCTTGGCCCGGATGCCCATATCCCTCGTTCACTTGCTACCCTGCATAGTATAATATAGCTTCTCTGTCTTAACAGACAACATCGTCTTATATGTGTCGTGTTCCCGGTGCCACAGTCTCTACCTGAAACGATCCGACGATTGCACCACCGAATGCACCAATGACGACATTCGATACCAAGGATTGTGCGGCACCAGATTGTTCAAAGCATTAAGAGTCGCCTATCTCCAGTAAAGGAATTTGTGTACCAGCCCTTGGCTGCTAGTATACAGAGGCTTTTCAAGCGACCAGGGTTCGAGGCAAAAATTGAACAATGGCGTTCCCGCACACGATATGAAAACAAATTTTTTGACATCTATGATGGCGATATGTGGCGTGTATCCTTGATAGAAGTGGTGCCCCATTCGTTTCTTTATATCATTCGTTGTTGTTGACGCTTAACGTTGATTGGTTTGGTCCGTTTATCAATTCTACGTACTCGTGCGGTGCTCTATACTTGACTGTCAACAACTTGCCGCAGTCAGAGCGCTTTAAAACAGAGAATGTAATCCTTGTTGGTATCATGCCAGGTCCAAGTGAGCCAAGTACATCTGTATGAATCATTACCTTCGTCCACTGGTTGATGAATTGTTGGAGTGGTATATGGAAAAAGGATCAGCACCTACAGCAATCCAACAGAAGGCGCTCTTGTCCGGGTAGCTTTGCTCAACAATGCATGCGACATCCCTGCTGCTCGAAAAACTAGTGGATCCACGTCCCATGCAAGCCTCTGTGCTTGCCATAAATGCCTTCGCCAGTTCGCCGTCTTCGAGGGTACATCGAGTATAAACTACTCTGGTTTCGAAGTCGATGATTGGGAGCTGCGCACGAAGGAAGGCAATTTGGGTGATGCCACTCGATGGAAATATGCTGCTACTATGGCTGCTCGGCGACAGATCGAACGTGAAACTGGGACGAGATGGTCAGAGCTTCATCGCCTACGCTACTTTGATCCCGTTCGTTGTACTATTATCGACCCAATGCATAATTTGTTCCTTGGTACTGCTAAACATATGACAAAACTTTGGATCGAAGATGCGCATCTGACAAATCGAGATCTGAAGGAAATGCAAACGTAAGTTTTAGTAGCAGTTCTTTATTGCGTTTGTTGCTATCGTTGTTAATAGATGGATGTCATGATCTTGTTCTGTGAATGACCATATACCTAGACTGGCTGATGGCATTGTCCTCCCACCCGACTATGTTTCCTTGAAGCGTAAGATCGAAAGTGGTTTTTCGTTCATGACTGCTGATGATTGGAAGTCATGGTGCCTAGTGTATTCACCTTTTGTGCTGCAGGGACACCTCGAAGATCGTTTGCTTCAGAATTGGCTGCTTTTTGTCAATGCATGCCGTTTACTAGTAAAGCCATCGATTACTAAGAGCGAGGTCGATTTGTACACGCAAATTTGCTGAATTTTTGCACTGGTGTTGAAGACTGGTATGGCGCAGAAGCAGTAACACCAAACATGCACTTACATATGCATCTGGATATGACGATCCTTGATTTCGGCCCCTTGTACGGCTTCTGGCTCTTCAGCTTTGAGAGATACAACGGGTATCTGAAAGAGATCGATACAAACCAGAAGGAGTCTTTCGAAGTGACTTTCATTGAAACGGTTTCTGCAAAAGACTGGTGGTGTGATTTTCTTGCTGTTTGAAGGTCGATTCCAAGACCGCCACATCACTTTGAATATTTAACTCGTTTCCTTGATTATATTCAACCCATCCAGCAAACTTCTGACGTTGACCCACTTCGATTTGACATTCATGGGTTCTACTTATGGTCAACGGGCACAGAAGAAGCGACAGGATCTGAGCCATTGCCCCCAAGCTCTTACCCTCTGAAAACTGGACCGACCGCGACCATGCCTGACACATTGTATGAATATCTGTATGAATTCTACGATCATGTATACGACCAAGCTTTCGACCATTTCTGGTACCCCGTAACTGGCTTGGAAATCGTTAGCAATTATTATCAGAAGATCAAGACAGTTGACATCATGGGTCAGACTTACCGGAGCATGGCAGCACGATCTCGGCGAGGAGCGCATGTACAAGTTCTGTACGAATCAGGGCAACGTAATACTAGTCCACAGCCACCGCAGTTGCATGGCCATGTGAAATACAGTATTTCTTCGCATGTGTTGACCATAGATAGGTGCCAACAGAGCATGTATTTGCATTTGTACGATGGTATGCTTCGCGCGACGATGATGTTCCTCCTCCCTCCTTCACGGATGAGTACTTGGAAACAACATGGAGTAGTCGATTTCGAGCCGAGAGTAGCGATTGCATCGTGCCTGTTCACCGTTTGAACACACAAGTTGCAGTCGTTAAATATGATAGCCTAGACGATGATAATGATGGAACAACAGTAGTCATTCCCTTGCCTAAAAAATGTTAGCATAAGGGCAAACCTTTACTTTCCGCATGAATATCCCATCTCTACATTTATACTTTCATCTCTCCTCCTTAACAAACAAAACCGTTCACTGCCTTAAAAAATTCGTTCTTGGCCTTTACATGTCCATTCAACTGTCGAAACAGCTACGTAAGTGCCTACATTCTTGCTGAGCTCGTCAGCGAAACGATTAACAGCACATTATGTTGTATAAAGAAAAGTGTTCGTTTGTACAAAGAGATGGTTCTGTATAGTATCTAGGAACGCGTGTATATACAAGGCCAACCGTACCAAATGCTGGTTCCAACAATGAGGCTTTTTTGTGAATGTGCGGCAGCTTGTATGTGTACTGAATACCCTTCCTTCGAGTGTATCGAGAATAGAGCGTCGAATGAAGGAGATGCTGTTCAGTGTAAAGATTAACAGAAAAAAACCAGGAAAGAGAAGAAAGGGAACAAAGAAAGGACGCGTGTTCGTTTTGTATGTCACCCCAAAATATGGCGAAGACTTTTTCTTCTGACCCCCAATATCAATTGCATTTCTGAGTCCCCCTCCCCTAAACAATCCTCTTACGAAACAGTACACACATAACTACTTTTGCCCTCCCCATACCCACACGGAAACCGTGCAACCGATTTATTTTTCTAATGGTGAGCCCAAGCTGGCAGCGTAGACACCACTTCAGGTGCCAAATCCACCGCTCTGCTAACCCTTGTTCTACCAACAAGTGCCGCTCGCTGATTCCGGAGACCAGCACCAGCAGCCACAATCTCGTCCAGTTTTGCAAAAAACTCGTTTGCCTACAGATGTCATCAGCTCCATGACATAACCTTTAAACACTCATGCAAGCGTCTTACCTATCGGTACCCCATTCAGGCACCAGCACCAACAACTGCTTCCCATTGGTGCTGCCTTCCGTGTCTGTCTCTTCATCAGACTAGCACTTGTGCTGGAGCAACCGAGAACCATCTGGGTAGAGGTAGAGCTCATCGAATTGAGCAGAATGGTTCTCGTGGGCTCGTAATCGCCGTTGCAATTTCTTGTATATATTAAACATTACCTTTATTACCAACAAATAGCCATATTCTCACCAATTAATCTATATGACCTTACTGTATTGCGTCGCTGATAACGTCGCCGAACCACTTTCAGTTCTTCAGCAGCGGAAGGCGGTCGTCGCGACTTCGTACGCTCGTTATCAAAGAACATATACACCATGTCCAACAAACGACGCTTGTTGACGCTGATATGGCTCAAGCTGTTCACATACCTGACGATCAGATCACGAGCAGCGCGATTATATTGATCTGTGAACACAGTCAAGAAACAGAAACCACGATCACCCAGGGTACGATTGTAGTCGCGGATGGCCTCCTATCAAACACATCATAGTCATCAATGTACTGCTAATCCATTGCTCGCCGTTGTATAATTGTTTTCTACGGAAATAGTTGGCAAACGGCCTGGCGTGCTCGCTGTTTGGACCACACCGGGTTCTTGCTGCCCATGCTCAGGACGCGCTTCGGACAGGCGCGAAACTGTATCACCTATCGACGTCATCCGTTCGAGCAGCAACCTGTTTTCCGTCTCCACCCTTTGCAGCCGTTCTTCTGTCAATGCACGCTCGTAAGCAGTAGCATTCTCCTACTGGATGGCCACACGACGGGATTCTGCTTCGCGCTCTCTTTGTGCGTTGATTTCACGTATGGTAGGCATCTATAGGATAACTTAGTACATGCAACGACAATGTATTGCCAGCAACTCTCTATGCTTACTTTGGTTGTTAGCACTAAGCAGTTCGATATCAAGAAAGGGATCTGATTCAGGAAAGTATATTTTTGAGAGCGTCTTTTATAATGACTTTATGTTTTGTCACTCAATTAGTTTATATTTGCTGCAGATGAATACCATTATTATTGTTTGCAGTCGGACCAATGTGGATCGGATTGGGGTTGGTCACGACGTAGTGCACTGTGTATTCATTCTTACCTTTTTTAAGGGCGTATTGGATTACTGCTCATCGACTATGGGTGCTACTATACATGCTCTTAGGAATGTAGTAAATTCAAGCGACAAATTGCCAGCAGCAAATGTAAATGGATGGCGTGGTTTACGATAAAGGTTCGTAAAAGTTATGGTATGATAATAAAGTAGCACAATATGGATTGTGTTGGGGGACTAATCAACGATCTCACTTGATGCTCTTCCTTGCATACTTGGACTTCTTTTGTGCATTGTTTCTTACACTTTCTTTTCTTATGCACGGCCTGTTACTTTTCACTACGATCATGGCTATTGCACAGGCCACCACTTTCTTCAACGATTTAATATCCAGTGCTACGGGAACGCCAAGTAGATACAACTTTGTCATGCTCAAGGTGTAAGGTGGTAGGTAAGATTGGAATACAGAAAGATGGATAAAGTGTTGGTCGGTGGAATCGACGCGCTACTTGCATAATCTGTGGCAAATGTTTGGATCGGATTTTGTGAGTGTGCATGTGATGAGTACTTTTCAAAAGTTCTTTTTTTTGGTTCACTGGATTCCCTTTCTCTTTCCTCTTCCTCCTCCTTCTTCTTCCTCTCACTACGTAACAGATACAACAGCCAGTTTTTATATATATCGATTTTTATTTACGGTCTTGTTTGAAGGTGATCCTCTTGGCTCTTATTCTTTCCTTTTTACATTTTTCTACAGTTTATCTTGCTTATACTAATGCATGCCTTCATTATACCATTTCATACAACACAGTTCGTACTTTATACCTTTTGAAGCTGCTGTCGCTGCCAGATGTTATATATAGCTAGAAGAGCGTAAGTTTCCCTTTTTTCATTTTAACTACTGTATACCATTTATCTATAACCCTGACTAACTACAATCTACCACCCATCTCATCGTGCCACATGTACACTACGAACTTATTCATGCCTTGCTAAGGCTTCCTAACGTGATGAAATGGAGTGCTACTATTACAGCTGACTCATATGGATGATAAGGATCAAGGCCTTATAGGTATATGTATCTTTGTTAGTACTCTTTTCCTATGACATATGACGAGCTTCGTTGTCTCTGCACCATTGGTATATATCAAACTGCTCCTTTCGCGGCCGGTCTTTAACTCCTTCATCCTATGAATTATGCATTCTGGATTCTTCACTAACAATCTTCATTGTGTCTTTTAGGTTTGTCATCTCCAAAATCGTTTATGAACATCTCCTTCTGCGCTGCTTTTGCTTTCACTTATGATTTGACACAACATGCATTTTTCTGTAGCAGGACTGCCATCCTTTGCACTATCTCTTTTCGACTATAGCCTTCCTTCTAAAATCATTACATAACATAGACTTACATTTGATGACGTTCTTTTAATGTTCTATAAAGCATAATCTTGTATTGATTTTTTATACAAAATATAATAAAAACGGTTGTGGACACCCATAATAATATATATATTACACATGACCATGAATATAAAAACCAATAGCATGCTTTGTCCGTTTACTATATGTGTGATAAAAAGAACGAAAATATGCAATGCGTAATCCTTCTTTTTACGAACCTACTACAGAAGGCACCTGGTCTAAATGCAATGTATAGTAAGACCGTTATAGACATCTACATGCATGATGTAATCAAATTATGAGCTTGGGGGACTACATGCGCATGAAAATATCAAGGTGTAAAAAGACCTTGATATTTACTCGAAAAGCTAAATATCAAGGTGTTTGAAAACACCTTTATATTTTATAGAAAAGCTGTATATCAAGGTAATATCAAGCTCTTTTCTACCCCTTGATATTCCCCTGCAAGCCCAGTGCTCCCTTAAAAAAGAAGCAAGCTCTTACTGTTACCTTCATTAATCTTTCAATAAAAGCCTGTCTTCAATGTGTATACTATTTCCGAGTTTGCCATTGACTTTTTCTTTACTGCCATCTTCATTAATCTAATAAAGATTCAAAAGCCAAAAGAAATCGCGTTTATAAGAAACGCACTCTTTATTCCCTCCTTTTCAACGCTGCTGTTCTTTTTAACACACTACATAATAAAAGCTTACTTTTTATGTTACTGTCCTTTTTCCATCGGCCTGCCGCCATTAATAATTGAATGCCAATGCTGTTTAAAAAAAACATAAAGTCCCTCAGCTGTTGCTGTGGGCCGCCCTTGTTAATGTAGAGGCCACTCTGCTGGCTTTGAAAAAAATTGGGGGAGGGGCGGCTTAATGTGGACTCTATAAGGGAGTTGGTCAAGCTGCTGTCAAGCTGTTTTTTTACCCCTTGACATTTTTGTAGAAACAGCGATTTAAGCATCTATCAAGCTGTTTTAACAGCTTGACATATGGTATCCAATTTTGGGCGTGTATGTTACTGCATATGCATGCAAAGAGCAAAGTAGTTCCCCCAGTTTCTTTACATATAGACCAGGTACTAGAGCTGTATCAAGCTGACAGAGGTCTGCATAGCATATTATAGTATGTTATTTTTTGTGCGTATACTAAATGAATAAAATGACCGCAGCAGGTATCAATTTCTATATAGCAGTGATGATTATGATGGTATGGTTATAAGCAACCGAATTTTATTTATTTCAATATTAAAGTAGCAAAACAAAATTACGGGAGCAAACAATATAAAAGCAAAAGCAGAGAGAGCCTTCTATGTATATATATATAAATATATATGTGTGTGTGAATATGCATACAATCTCTAGCTGGTGATGGGGCTAAAAAATACAAGAGTGAATCGCAACAATGCCATGTGTGTTGATGACCAACGGTCCACTCAAAAAGTTCGTACTGCAACTAGGTCAAAGTGAATATAGAAGTGCTACCTCTTCTAAAAAGAGCCATATGAAGTGTGGCAGCACTGACCACCTTTGCAGCAACACTAGGAATGACGTGAGATTGAGCAAGTGTATAGAGGATCCAGTTAGATGTTTGGCATGGGAGATCGTAGCAGCAGTGGTAGCAAGGTGGTTAGTAGGGTGTTAGTCAAAAAGACCAAGAAAAAAAGAAGAGTATAAGAGAGAAAGAATGAAGTACTTACAGCCTTCATCCTATGATGACGCCGCCTACACTTTTGGACAGGAGAACAGATGATCGCGTCCTGAGCTATAAAAATACCCAAAATAAAGTAGTATTAGATAGAGCAATAAACGTTGAAAGTAGTTTGACCACGACAAGAGTAAAAAGTGCTTCATAAATTTGTAATTACGAGCCTTGAGAGAGTGGTGCGTCACGTCAAGAAGGGAGGAAGTAAAGTGAAAAGAAAGAGAAAGGGGCGTGATAAATAGAGAAATAGGTCGATGCAAAATATAGCTACAGTAGCTGCAATACCAAAAGAAAAAATGACCCTGATCAAGCACCAGATAGAACTATCCTCAACCCAATAAAGATTTGCGGCACTGCTCCTACTGTTAGATTTATGCCAACATCTTATTCGGCAACGGAATTACAACAGTTCTACCACTGGCACGTGTTTGATTACCATACTTTACAACTGCCATCTGCCTATATAGACGATGAACCAGCACGATGCAGTCCATGTCATCAGCAAGAAAGTGACTTCGCAATGTCTCTAGGTAACTATCAACAAAGAGCGGCTCATTGCTGCTGTAGATGCTATACCATTTAATAAAAGCAAAAACGTGCTCTTTAAGCTGGCCGTTGACTCTCAACTCATAGCGAAAGAATACTGGATCTTGCATAGCCAAGATATAGGCTCGCCTCAATCCCCTGCCTGGTACAACAACCTGTGCACGTGCACCTCGACGTGATCGCGCTTCTTTGCTCCTATGGAGCTGACCCATAACGCGTATGGTCTTGATTTTTTTGTACCAGTTGTTGACAAAAACTCGGCGTGCTTGTGCTTATATAACGTCGTAAAGAATCGATTTGGGTAGCGATACTGGTGATATGGCGCAATGTGGCAAGAGAGAGAGGAAGACGGTCAGAAGATGGAAGTGGAAGTACGAGTAGGATTACACAGAACTCGATAAGTGTGCTCGACATTCGCTCAGAGACGAAGTGCAACTAGAACAGAACAAAGAAAGTAAGGACAAGAACGCAGGGATGAGAATATCCTGGAAGCACAGTTGTTTGTGGATGAAGGTAAGCAGCATCTTTAGAAAGGTATGAGAAACTTTGAATGAGTGAAATAAAAATGGGCTTTTAAAAAAATGCACACACCTTGTTCGTCAATGCTGGCTGTCTCATCTACATTCACATTGTCTGCTTCGACCTCCCATTCAACATCCTCAGCATCGAGCAAACGATCGGTGCCACCAGTACTGTCTCTGTTTTCCTCCACTCTAAAGACAATGTTCCTCGTCAGAGAACGACAAACGACAACCAGCAGCAGCTACTATATACCATCCAACCTTTCAACAATAAATCATATATCCACTTCCTTGACACTATCCTTTAATTATCTCAATACCAGGAGAGGAAGAAGGAGACGACTCAACAGCATCAATATCATGAATAGCTACATGCCCAATAATAAGCTACCTTATCCTCTTGCTATTATCAATCAATTATCTCGACATACTAAGAGAACGGGAAGTGGAAGGCTCATTCGGAATGTCATCACCAACATCCATTTCATCATTATCCATATTATCTGATGCTTCTGATAGGAAAGGCTGTTCGCCTTCAAAAGTGGCTATAATAGATGGTGCTTACTGTATTCACGAATCAACTGGTTACTACAATAATGTCAACACTTGGAAAATCAATATACCATTGTGATATATTCTTTCTCTAGCCGAATTTACAGTACGCTGGGTGTGCTGCTCTCGTTGTATATGATAACCTCGCGAAAACCGAGAATGCTGCTTCTGGCACATTCCAGACAAAAGCATTCGACTCTTTCTGGATTATAATCCATGATGGGAATGCAATTTGGACGAAGAACAACAAATTGAGATGATTCCTTTTTTTTTGTCTTTAAAAGTCAGCTTCTGAAGTGGTTGGTTTTCGTTTCTTTGCTCCTGTTGCTACTAGATCAAGAAATCCTTCTATACTGTGTTACATATTATGTTTATACATCCACCGCATTATTGCGTTGTGCTCGTAGATAAACGTCATTTGAAAAATATATATATAGCAGTTACATATACGGCATACAATATTATACAAGCTTTTCTTCAACCTGAAGAGCGGTAAGATGCATCATTTTGCATAGAATCGGGGACAGAGTTGCTGCTGCAAGCCCTGTTTATAGGGGATGTTTACATGGGGTAAGATGAAATTGTAAAAAAAGGTGTGGGTGTGACCCCCCATCATCTAATTCCTGAAAGCAAAGTAACTAAAACCATAGCATTGCTCTTAACACACTCATGCATTAGCGCGCTTTTCATTTACTGGTATGGTATAGCCTTGAATGCAGATCAGGCAAATAGTGCATATCTACTGAATTTTGTCTATGTAACCTGGTTAATTTTTTACTTAGTACCCCAATAGCTTGCCACCATATACTAAGCTGTTTTCCAACCACTTGACATTTGGTTTTTCGTGTGGTGTGGGTGCTTGGGCGATTGTTGTTGTTGTTCATTTTCTATTGACAAAAGATAAGTTGCAGTTAAGCAAAAAAGGAGGGGCTCATAATTGACAGACTGAACTTTATTTCAACTGACAATGAAACCCTGAGCTGAGATGACGAGACAGCATCGATCTGGCTTAAAAGGAACAATCTCACTTACTTACTGTTTTGCTTTTTACTTTCAGCACTCTAACAGTGATACCACCGATGTCTTTCCCATTCCAAATCATTCAGGCTACACATTTCTCAGGTAAGGGGTAGATCTACAAATTCAGTAGTAGTAGTACTATACTTGCTTGCTTGGTTACCAAGTCGTTGTCATTCCTGTTTTTTAAAAGTAGGAAGAAGATTAATAAACCAGTATTCGAGGTAATCAAGGTAATCCAGTGATGTCTCATATTTCAAAACTTCCAGACATTAACGCCATCCATTCTGTCAACAAATATATAGGCCACGCTACTAAAACTGGAATGAGGCTGCTTTGAACTTATAAGTAAAATAATAAAGAAAAAACACCTCTGCTTACTACAACCAGCTAGCGGTCACTATGTAAGTTATACCATGGTCATAAATAACGATGATTAGTACTTTGTTGTTTTTTAACGCTCACTTTTTCTTATGACTACATTTTTTTTATCCCATGTTTTTTAGATCATTCCGTTTTGTGCCATTCGGTGCATTTCTTATACAGTAAGTGTCTGCTTATTCATACGTTCTATTCAACATGTCTGCGTCTAAAGCTAACGTTTTCTCAGCACTAAATGGTAAATATCCTGCATCTCTACAGTGTTTCAAAAGTCCATGCTGTGTAAGATTGGACTCTCAGATACCTTACTGACATATAAACTTATCATCACATAGTATTTCTCTTAAAGTCAGGCACAAGTTCCCCTGTAGGTTTTTATCAACATATATAGACCTTTCAATATGATGGGTAGCCAAAGGCTGGATAATCGACATATAGAAGGACTCATGTTATTATGTTGTACTGTGGTAGTATACTAGTGGACGTTTGGAGGGTTTTGTTTATAGATATAATAGAATATAGTATTTATCTCAAAAAATGGAACCAATAAAACTTTTTCTTTATAACATCTAGATGGGATTGATATTGTTGTATAAATGTAATAGATTGGATGGAGTACTTTTAAAAGCATCTATGATTCGCGAAAACAATCCAAGTCTGAAGATAAAATCAAGAATAACGTAGGACAATGTCAACGGAGTATTAGTGGAATACATGGTAGTATGTAGGAATATAAGGGGAATATGTACAGATACTACCTTAGTGTTACCTGAGGGGAATACGTGGGAATATGGAAGTGTGTTCTTGGGGGAATATTTGTTAATATCAGGGGAATATCTAGACATACTACCTCAGGATTATTAGGGTAATATGTGGGTAATATCAACTCATATTCCCCTCATTTTACCCCAAAACTCCCTAGGTAATACATGTTTCTTTTTACAGTAATATATAGAAAAGAAAACGCTCCCACCACCGTTCTCTCTCCTCTACCTTTTTTGTGTTGCTCATGACTGTTAAAAAATGATTAATGCTGCGATTTTTTTTCGAAGGGCGCAGTCTTTAGTAGAGCATCGTCATTGTATTGAGTGAATGATGTGTCGTTATATTTAATAGATGGAGCATAATTATTAATGAAAGCATCGTTGTTATGCTCAATAGATACTGCATAATGAATTCGGAAGAAGTATGTAGTGGAGAAGCAGGTAGCGAAGGCCAAGTTGAACCCTGTACATCCTGATCAAAATAATCCTACTGAAAGTAAGAAGGGGGCCGCTCCTCACAAGATGGAGAAGAGGCTGTAAAATTTTTTTTTTAGATTTTTAGGGGATAAAAATCGGGGATCAACCTAGCTTCAAATCTTATACTATTCTTATACCAGTCTTATATCAATATCGCTCTTATACTAGTCTTATACTATTCTTATACCAATGGTATAAGATATACTTATACCATCTTATACATTACTTTTCCCACTGTGGTATGACTAAGTGCCGGCGGCGCGGATTTAACACACGCATCGTATTGAAATAACTCTCTCGGATAGTATAGTGGTCAGTATCCCCGCCTGTCACGCGGGAGACCCGGGTTCAATTCCCGGTCCGAGAGCTCATAAAGAAATATTTCTTTATTGTACATACTTTTTGCAGGTATGTTGTCGAAGTCTTTTTGGTGGATCAATACCGTAGCTAATAGAAGAGAGATAACAAAAGAATAAAGAAGAATAAGAATGACTTGAAAGATGATCTTTATTATTTAATGATGGAGGGGATATTTATATGTTTCCTAAGACTATTGTGTAATGATAACTCTAATGAGATGACTATGTGTTGTGTTGATGAATGGATACGTGTTCAAAGGATGACGAACTACGTGTTTTGCCAAACGTGCATTAACGACAATGGACTACGTGTTCGAATGATGGTAAGGTGGGACAAAAAGGGAAAAGGTAAGACCATCAATTCTGGCTACGACAATATCCCCTCCCCAAACTATTGGTCGTCCTCAACAACAAAGCAATCTGACCGGCAGCATCGAGATAACGGTGTTAAGTGGCGCGAGTCGCGGTAGGATCATACCAAGGATCAGTGGATACCTTTGAAGTAATATGGATTGGACGGAGGCGATCAGTGTGAACCCAAGAAGAATAAGCTTGGCCTTGTAAATCTTCGAGCTTGTAAACATCGGTATCCGGGTTAACAGCAATGACCTTGTAAGGACCCTTCCAATTAAACTCAAGGCTGAGCTTATTTTCGTGGCACATCAAAACGTGGTCACCAACAGAAAATTTCTGAGGTTTCATGATGGCGTCCCAACGGCCTTGTCCTTCACGGCATTTTCCTTAAGTTGGCTTTCAGCAAGCAATCGTGCTTCACACAAACAGCGAACTTCTGGGACACGACCAGAGACGGCAAGGGAGTCGTCGTGCTCCGAATCAGGCAGCAACAAAAAGGGACGCAAGTGGTCACCTAGTAGTCTTGGTTCAACACCGTATGTTAAGAAGTAAGGGGAAAAACCAGAAGTACAGTGTTTGCGGACACGGCAGGCAAAAACGGCAGGTTGCATGAATTGATCCCACTAATGGATCCTGCCTTGAGTATACTTACGCAACATTTGCTTGAGGATGCCGTTGGTTCGCTCAACCTTGGAGTTTGTGCGAGGGTGGAATGCCGAAGTGAAAATATGTGTGACCTTAAGGCGACCCAGGTAGTGAGTGAGGGCCTTAGACATAAAATTGGCGCCGCGATCTGTCAAGATTTCTACCGGACACGAGAAAGGCAGCACAATTTCTTCATAGATAAAGTTGGCAATGGCTTCACCGGTGGCATCAGGTACAGCACGAGCGATTGTCCAGTTCGTGGCATAGTCGACAGCAACAAGTAACCAGCGATTACCACTGACAGTGATAGGTAGTTCACCAACGAAATCCAAATGCCATCGAGAAAAAACGGGCGGTACTTCCAAAGGTTTCATTGGTGCATGGTGAACATGGCGATCAGCATTGGCAGCAAGTTGGCATTCTTGGCAGGCTGCTAACCATTCTTGTATGTCCGCGCGCATATCGGGCCACCACCATCGTTTGCGCATCAAGTCATATACAGTTGTTTTACCCGCATGCCCAAAAGATTTGTGAAACTGTTCCACTAAGTCGGCACGACGAGCAAATAACACATAGCGCACTTCTTGAACGTCGTCACCAATTCAAACCTTGCAGTAGACCTGATCGTTTCGCACCACGAACTTGTCCTTGTGCTTTTCCAGCAAATCGTTGTACATAGGCGGTCTCTTGTCATGAAAAACAATTGCTGACCAACTAAGGGTCGAACTCGAAAAGGACCTCAAAAAGGCTAACATAACAAAGGAAGTAAGGGACGAGAACCGTACTGCAATAATGGGATGGATTAGGGCTTTTGCAAAATTCCTCAAATCCTCAAATCCTCGATTTTCTGATGCAATGTTAGAGGGTAACACCTCTGGTGCAGATTCCTCGCAGGGCGGCAAAGAATTCCGATTCCAGAACACTAAAGGGCTGTTCACATCTCAGCAACAGCATAGAATTTCGGCCAGTCGGACTCTTGTACGGTCTTGACTGCATATAAGAAATCTGGCTCCAAACTGGGTGCCTTGGTGACACATGCGGGGCCATCCCTCCTGGATAACAAATATGGTACATGGTTGTCCTTGCCTGGCTTGTACTGGATATCCAGATCATATAGTTCCATCTCGGCGATCCATCACATTAGACGTGGTGTTGGCTTGGTCTTGGACCGGAAGTACTTGAGCGGATGATGATCCGAATAGACAGTGTAGCGGCGACCCTCGATGAAACAACGCCATGTTCGCATCGCATGAAGGATGCTGAGCATTTCTCGTTCTTGAGCTGGGTACGAGCGTTCTATGGATGATAGCTTTTTGGACTCAAAGGCCAATAAGTGGAGGAGGCTATCTAATCCTTCTTGTAGCAGCATAGCACCAATACCAAAATCGGATGCATCTGTCTCGATGATGTAGGGCTTATCCGGATTCGGCGGCATCAATATGGGTGCGTCACACATGCGGGCTTTTATTTCGTCAAAAGCCTCCTGACACTCGGGAGTCCACGCAATCGCCCTTTTCTTTGCTCCTGTTCCTTTGGTCAAATCAGTCAACGCTGCTGCCATGGCACTGAACCCACAAATGAACCGTCGATAATGCGAAGCCAGTCCCACAAATTGCCGAACCTCCTGTACATTAGTTGGCACCGGCCAGTCTTGGATCGCCTGCACCTTTTTCTGCGACGGACGAATTCCTTCAGCGGACACCTGGTAACCAACGAACTCCAACTCGGTCTTGTTGAACTCGCACTTTTTCAAATTGGCCACCAACTTTGCCTCTCGCAATTTTTTGAGCACACGTCGTACGTCCTGTAAATGCGTTTCCTCGTCATCACTCTTGCTAAAGATAAGGAGATCGTCCAAGTACACGAGACAACACGTATCGAGACAATCGCCCAGCGCCTCATTCATCATGGCTTGGAACACCGGTAGAGAATTTCGCAGGCCAAACGGCAATACCTTCTAGCAAAACTGGCCATATCGAGTGTTGAAAGCGGTCTTGTCCTCGTCCTCAGGTCGGATTCGAACTTGGTGATAGCCGCTCTTGAGATCGATGCTTGTGAAGCGACGAGCATTGGCTAACCGTTCGAGACATTCGTCGATAAGTGGCAACAGATGTGTATAGTGACGAGTCAGTCGATTAACGGCACGGTAATCAACGCATATACGCATGGAACCATCCTTCTTATGGACAAACAAGACAGGTGCTCCCCAAGGTGATGAGCTAGGCCGAATGAGTCGTAAGTCGAGCAGCTCCTTCAACTACCGTCGCAATTCATCCAACTCGAGTGGGCTCATCTTGTAGGGAGGTCGGGAAACAGGTTCAGCATCACCAGTGTCAATGACATGCTGTACTCTGCGGTCGGGAGGCAACCCGGGCAGTTGCTCGCGGAACACGTTGCCGAATTCGCTCACCAGCCGCGTCTTGAATGGGTCGTCGGTTGGTAGCTGGCCTTGGGCATCATCTGTACGGACATAGCAGACGAAGACATCATCGATTCCTTGGCTGCGCTCCAAACGTTGGACTTGGCGATGGGAAATCAGGTAAGAGAGCTCAGGGACTTGGCGGGTATGACGAGGCCGTAGGACGAAAGTATGAGCACCCTTACTAATCTTCCATGTATCTTGTTCCCAATCCGGCATTGGCTGTATGGTCTTGAGCCAATCTCGACCAAGGATGACATCGAACTTGGTGTCGAGAACGTATGCATCCGCCTGATGCTCATAGCCTTGGGCGTTCAACGACAATGTAGCTTGGCGGGAAATTGATAGCATATAACCACTGGCAGTTTCGACCTCACGACCAGCCACTGAGCGAGTAGACAAACCAGCAACAATCCTCGGTGAGACGTACGAACTGGTAGCACCAGAATCAATCAACACATCAACAGCACGACCATTGCACAGCATGGAATACAGTGGCAAATCAGTTTCTTTTATTGATAACAAGGAGTCAAAATACTGGCTATCCTCCTCTAGTGTATGCTGCAGCACCTGTGCATCTTGTTCACGATCTTCGGACAGATCAATCAGTTCGCCCTCAGGGACAACTTCGGGCTCGGTTCAGACAACATTAAGGGATGGAAACGAGCGCGAGGGGACTCCCTTTAATCCCGACGCACTTGGCCTTTTCCCTGGCCTGGAGAACGACCCTGTTACTGACGGTTGTGACGAGGAGACGGACAATTGCGAGCAATGTGGCCCCAGCCACCACAATTGTAACAGTCCTTGTCAGTATCATTGTTACAGCGGTATCCCGGTTGTTGCCAGTTGCCACCACTACTACGGGGACCTTGCCATGCCTCAGGGGACCTTATATGCAGAGCATCCAGATCCATGGGTGCCATACTAGAGGAGCGGAGGTACTCAGGAACAAGCTGGGGTTGCTGAGCATATTGGTGTTGCTGCATTTGGGGTTGTGCTACCGGAAATCTGTGGGCTTCTTGCAGTACCGCCTGGCTTGTTTGCTGTGCACCTTCAACAGCTAGCGCAAGTTTCATGGCTTCATCAGTCAAAGATAGAAAACGCGTCAACACCTGCATATGGATAGTTGGGTGGAGACCACGTTGGAAACGGTCAAGTGCCTCTTCGTCAGACATGGATGGCACTGACGACCATGCTGCTTGGAATTGCGAGACATAAAGTGCCACTGTCCCTCTTTGTGCTACCGCTACCAATCGGTCTCGATACAGTTGAGGAGTGTTAGGTGGATTAAAAGTCGCCAGCAGCCGTTTTCTGAATTCACGCCATTCGTCAATCGTCACCCGTGCCTCTTGTTGCCGCGACCACGTTTCGGCTTCGCCACACAACAATGTCACCGTATAGCTGACCCATTCGTGTTCATCCAGCTTGGCCATTGTCAAGTATTATTCCACAGCCAAAACCTAGTTCAAGGCAGCATCCAAACTTCGGTCACTATGGTACGTGTCGGGTTCATATATGCGAGCGCGGAAAATGGGAGCCAAGTTGTCTTTCTCCAACAACTTATGGATTGCTTGCAGCAGGATGGTTTGTTGTTCTTAGTTCATTTTAAGTTGCGGCGTTTCAAAGGTAAGTTCTTATCATGTGGTAGGTTCTTCTATATCCAACAATGGTTCTTGACTTGTTCGAAATTCTTGGAAACCAGGGGCGTTCTTGTATTTATCTGGTGGGTAAAGTTTCTTGTCCATAAAACCGTTCTTCCGCTACCAATTGTCGAAGTCTTTTTGGTGGATCAATACCGTAGCCAATAGAAGAGAGATAACAAAAGAATAAAGAAGAATAAGAGATAACTTGAAAGATGATCTTTATTATTTGATGATGGAGGGGATATTTATATGTTTCCTAAGACTATTGTGTGATGGTAACTCTAATGAGATGACTACGTGTTGTGTTGATGAATGGATACGTGTTCAAAGGGTGAAGAACTACGTGTTTTACTAAACATGCATTAACGATAATAGACTACATGTTCGAATGATGGTAAGGTGGGACAAAAAGGGAAAAGGTAAGACCGATCAATTCTAGCTACGACAATATTACAGGATTTCTCCTCTTTATTGAGTCGCTTTTTGGTGTCGTAGTGAAAATGACTAGCCTTTGATTATTCTGTTTTGGCGGCACAACACTTTTACCAGGCAGCAAACAATTACAACAGAGTTCTGCCGCACTAAAATACGTTGACAATATACAAACGAACACACAAACAACATATAGAAGGCGAGATTCAACAGCGGAAACTGGTTGTTATATTTAAAATTGTGAAAAAAGTAACAATTGAAAAAAATTATATCAACTTAAAAATAAAATAAAAATTGAATTTTTATATTAAAAAAAATAGATTATTTATTATTTCTAACAAAATGGTTATCCTTAACTCATCTTTATTATTGTATAAAAATGATTTAAAAATTAATTTAAAAAATAATATAGTAGAATTTTTAAATATAGAATTAGAATTTCATTTAGATGCTAATATAATTACCTTTATAAATAGAAAAATAGAAGAAAATATATATGATTTATTTGAATCAGATAGTTTTATAACTGAAATTTTAGATAAAAATTTATGTATATATAAACATAAAAGAGGTAAGAATAATGGAAAGTTTTGTTGTAAAAATATTACTAAAAATAGAGATAATGAAAAATATGTTTGTACGAACCATAATAAAAATCATATTCCAGAGAAGAAAAACAAGAAAAAATATAAAAAAACAAGAAATAAAAATAAAATAATAAATTTTTTAAATATTAAAAATAATAAAGAATATATAAATAATAATAATGGACCCTCAAATGGGAACGGCTATTCACACCACCCCACCTGCACCACCCCTCGGGTAGTGACTAGCTTTTCGGAGGTGAAATGGCATGGCGGGTGGTGAGAAACGATGAAAGGTGGTGAGAGGAGGCATATATTTCAATGAAATCTTTATAATAGGTCTATCTGTTATTATTCAAGGTAACTAGACTACTCGTTAACTATCAGTAAAGTACCGGTTCTTCTTCAAAGTGATCTTCAATTTTCTTATAAATCAAAGTGCTGCAATAGTACGATTACAGCAAGACCATAACTAGGGATCCGCACGGTTCGGTTCGGTTCGGTTCTTAAAGGGAACCGAACCGAACCGTCTAAAGCAAGAACCGAACCGACTAGAACCGACGAGAACCGTAGAACTGAAGAATCGAACCGAAGAACCGAACCCATTACGTATATAAAAAAGGCAAGATTCGGTATCTTTAAATGAAAGCTGATGTGTGTGTTCAAATGTCGCGGTATACTTGAATACTGCAGTAAAAAAGAATAGTTTATTATTATACATTGAACAGCGATCTCAAAATGAATAAGAGAAACAGAGTGTAAACATTCTCATACGATGTGGGTCATTGCATGGTTAAAAGATTGAAGCACAGTTTTTACAAAAAAAAGTGGAGCTTATAGTACTTACTTGTGGCGACTTAGTATTACTAGTACAATATGTTATCGTAACATTGGAGGAATTGAACCACAACCGGCAGTACATACAGCTGCTGTGTCTCTACGTGTGAGTAGTGTATAGTGTCTCATAAAAGGCAAAGGGTGAATGGGTAAGATAATTCTGTTATGAGCCCCAGAATGCGCAATCTCAAACGGAATGCACAAACTTGATAAAACTGAGTAAAGTAGTACGTCATGGAGAAAAATGCATTGTGGGTAGCAAAGTAGAGGAACAAGTAATGATGTGCGTCATGGGCGGAGAAAGCAAGCTGCCGTCAGAAGAAGTGTTTTTTTATTTTTTTCTCTTCTCTTCTTTACTATTTTTTACTCCCTTCTGCTTTTGCAGGTTTTGTTAAGTTTTTCAATAAAGTATGGCTTGCAAATACACTACTTCGTGGTCTTTTCGGAATAACATTGTTCGTAACTTCCATTATAGCCTACTTTATACTAATTACCAAAATCGCCGATTGCAATCTTCTGCCTCTCGGTTCTTCGGTTCTACTTATACAGAACCGGTTCGGTTCCGGTTCGGTTCTTGACAGGAACCGAACCGTATTTTCTCAGTTTCGGTTCGGTTCGGTTCCGGCTCTACGGTTCTGATACGGATCCCTAACCATAACTATTGTATTATGGGTGTTTACATAATATATCATGTTTTCATGGTCTGATTGATAATTAGTACACTTCTTTGACACTATTTTCTTTTTGCTTACATTATTCGATTACACATCTTGTAGCAATATTTCTGTTTGCGAGCTGGTTGTTTGACGTTTTTAAAGTAAGAGAGAAGGGAAGAGGTCTATTTTTTGTGGTCAATTAAGTAGGAATGGTTGGTGAAGTTGTGGCGGGTACAAAAGAGATTATGGGAGCGATGGACAGAAGGGTACACAACTTGGGCAGCTGGTCTAAAAGAGACATGGTAGAAATGAAAATTGCTCAACTGCATACTGATAGGTTTACCTGTAGGAGCGGAAAGGAAAGGTATGTATAGAGTTGAGAATTCAACAGAATACCAAGCAATGGCTTTTGAGAACGCATTGGCAGCTAGAATTGCACAAGAATGATTGAAATATGAAGCAGTATTGCAAGGAGAGGAGCGATCGGATAGCTTATGCTCCACTGAAGCCAGTTCATCTTCTCTAAAGAGATGTAAAAAAATAGCGCGATTCTGCTGCAAAAACACAAACATATCGTCTTTGATGGATGGCCACATATCCTCATCGTTTTTCAAGGCCAAAGCCAAGACACGAAAACCACAATTACCATCAGGCTGAGGACTAACAATAGTGGCGACTTGCTGCTTGGGTACATCGGTGCTTAAGACACCAGCCAATGGCACCGCCAGATCCTTGCCCTTTCCTTCCCTATTTTAACGGCCCACCACAATCAGCTTATATTATACACTGGAATGATTGGTACATACCATGTGGCTGCTGCGTCAGCTCCGAAGCCCGTCTTGGCCTTTTTCTTGCTTTGCTCATCTTGGATTTCGAGTGTAATTGGCAAGCGTTTGTTGTTATTACTGCTGTTGCTGCTGCTGCTGCTGCTGGCGTTATTTGCAGTAGTGCGAGCTGTTGTTTTTTTTGTTGGCACAGGTGGAGATTGCAGTTCATGCATATCAATGAACGAATCATTACTGATTGCCTTCAATTTATGCAAAAGATCTGCTAGTTACTGCTGGTTTTGGAGATTGAATCCTAGGTTTTCAATCCGGACAAGCTCAGCGGCGACTTGCTATTCGATCGTTGGCTTCTCGTGGTCGTCCACAACTGCTATAACGTTAGGTGCAGAGAGCACATCGACAATTCGTCTATTGCAAAAAAGAAGAAAAGAAAACTGGCTCATAAATTGTCGGTGAACATACTCATCATTGTTTTAAACTCTGCAATAGCCATACCATTGAGATTCGATGCTGTTTTTTCTGGGAACAAGTGCCAACGCTGAGGGATAATCGACAATGGAATGGGCCCGTCAGCTGGATACATATGACAGCATGGTATTCCGTAATGGATCTTTAAGGCACACTTGCAATGCATCGTCTTCAGCACGTTCGAGAATCTCAACTGGTCTTTGATGGCTTCAAAAGCAAAGCGAGATATATTACGACTGAGGAGCTCAAGTCGCGTTTTATATGCCTCAGGAAGATGAGAATTAGCACTCAATGCTTCCTTATCAACCTGCTGATTCCAGTTGGTGTTCTACAAAAGCGTCTATCATCAATTACACAGTATTGCTTATCGCAAACCCCAAACGTGCCGATACTTAAATATAAGTATGCAACAACATGAATTGATGCGAACATTTCTCAGCAAAACGTATGTATATATACCTTGTCTTTATACTACATATTCAGATGTGTGAAAGAAAGATGAAGGCTGCTGGATGGATCGATGTATTTTTGATTTCGGCGTGAGCACCTTCAGCCCGGTTGGTACTGGTATTTCCAAGGTGTCGCAGTTGGCCGGTCTCACTACCAACCCATTTTTCCCTAAAGGCAAGTTTACTATAGAAAGAGTATATGAGCTAGATCAATCATAAAGCCCCATAAGGATTTGGACAACATTCAAAGGTACACTAATCATCTACCTTTTCCAGTAGCTTCGTGCCTTTTCAGGATCTGAACAACACAGTATTGCATTTTCAAACATAGTAAGCGCCTTTTGCTCTAGTTTTGCATCGGACACCTTCTCCATCATATCATCGAACTTGTCCTTGTAAGAGCTAGACATCAAAAGGTTGAGCGCCTTTTCTACCTGGTCCCATTGTTCTTGAGTGTCAAAAAGCTTTCGAAGGTTCGTCTTGAAGTTTCTATGCAAATGGATTTTACACAGTATCTTCGTAGACTCAGGGAAAGTGGAATCAAGCGCAGTCATTAATGCTGCTTCACTGTCTGTGACGAACACTTTTGGATAAACCGCTGTCGAAGACGAGTAAACAACTGACTTTAGCTGTTGAGCAAACCACATATACGACCCTGTTGTCTCATTCGAGACCCATCCTCCAGCTACACAAAAGCTTCTTAACGCCTTCACGCCAACATTTCCGGTACCAATCACATTTATAAATGGCATTTTGTTGCGATTGGTCTGGTAGGTGGCATCCATGGAGATCACCTCCGGGAATTGGTTTGCAACCTTTATAGCATCGCCATGGGCAAAGAACAATGCATTGAGGAAAATCTTTTCCCCTTCTTGTCTCGAGTCAAAACGGACGTGGTAATCGTTCTCTTGCAGAAGGTTGATCAGGTTGAACATTGCACCGTCAGGGTCGTTGTTGAACACTGTTTGACGAATGTTCGAAATATCCTTTGCGGTGGTACCAGAATGGCCTTTGCTGCGTAGGAAGTTCGTGATGACCCTGTTGGTGGCATAGTTGAGGATTAAGGTACGCACTGTCTGGAGAACGTCTCCTTTCAAACGGCGGTGCAGTGGGTAGGCACTAGGTTCCAAAGCCATATGGTGATTGTGTCCGCCATCATAGATACTCACTACATGCCATTGCTGGCTCTTACTGTCTAATGGTCGTAGCATCAGATTGAAAGGGCAACCAATCCGTTGAGAATCCTTGCTACGTCCTTTCTTCTTTTTCTCGGTGCTGCTCAGAATGCCACCTTCCTCGTCAATAACAATTGTTGTTTGTTGCTGCTGCGATTGTTGCTCTTTCGGTGTCTGGTCACGGGGCTGACCAAAGTGCTTACAGCCAAGTTGGCACCTTCGCTTGGGGCCTGTTTTATCAGCTCTGATTACTGAAAGCTGAAACTTGTTTTTCAACGCCCAAGATTGCAAGGATGTAATTGCAATGTCGTACGATTCGTACGTTTGGTTGATTTCCTCAGGGATGTTTGGTGATCTCGTCTGTAATGTTGACATGCTTGCTGAATGGAAAAGGAAGGATGCGTTTTCTTTTCCTTGTCACACAAAATTATAAAAAGGATCACATCTTTAATTCTCAACTCAAGCCTCTCTGATTCTTTCGGTAGCAACATCCTGGTTAGTGTGTCATAGTCTTTAGCAAACGTTCTCATCAACGATAGTGCTCAATACTGCGATGACTGTAGGCTACTACTGATGATTTACATTATTTTGACAGATAGTGTATTTAGTCGCATTTTTTTTTCTCACTAGTGTTCCTTTTTTTAAAAAAAATAGACATTTATGCAGCAAACTCGTAATGTTTGTATGATCACTATGTTTCTTATAGTTATGGATACAATTGAAAAACGTGGTGGTACTGCTACACATATTTATGCAATAAACAAATAATACGCCATAGTCTCGTTTCACATTCATCTCTCACCACCCTTCATCGTTTCTCACCACCCGCCATGCCATTTCACCTCCGAAAAGCTAGTCACTACCCGAGGGGTGGTGCAGGTGGGTGTAACAGATACAAGTCACTACCCCCTATTCCCATATATATGAATATCTCTTACTCAATATAATAAAGAGTTGTTATCACCGGACTCTTACATTTGGTGGAGAAGCATAACTTTTAACAATGGATCAAAATAATCCTCAATCTTCAGACCCAAACAATCAACAGCCTGACAACGTACCTCACGGCAATCCGTGGGCACTAGAGCAGCAGATCCCGGCAGCATTCCCACAGTATCATCAGCAACAGACAGCACCTAGAACAATAGAACAGCAAGGTGACCAGCAGTTCGGTGACGAACAACTCCGTTCGATTCAACAACAACAGATGCCAACAACACTCCATCCGGAAATCGAACGTATGCGAGCACTTATCATACAAGAACAACAGCAAACATCAGCAAGACAACAGCAAGAAATGCTAGAATAGCAGCGGCAGCGAGAGGCGGAACTGCAAGAGCAAATCAACAGCCTCAATAGACAGCACCAAGACGAACTGCAACAACTAACCCGTAATATGCATCAAATGTATGGGCAATTACGCCCACAACAAACACCAGACATGGCATCGACAATATCTCAACAGTTCACGGCATTCCTCCAAAGTCAAGAAGATCGTGAGCACCGTCGAGAACGATCACACCACGAGCTCTTAGAACAACTTCAGGAACAGCAGCAGTTAGGGAGATGGGAGTCATCATCTCAAAGAGAATCAAGTGCAGCACGCGATGATGCACCCCTAATCGCTGCAATGAACAGTTTGACTTTGGCCATGCAGCAACATCAACAGCATCAAAGGCAACGAGCCACAACACCAACCCAACATTCATCAATGGAAAGTGTGTCAGTAGCATCGCAGCAACAACAACCGAGAAGAACAGTCAAGACCATTAGATCCGATTCATCTGGTGAAAGAAACGAAGAATGGGCAACGGGAAGTGAGCAAGGAGATTCAGGAGATGATGAGCCCCCTGAAGGAAACCTTGCATGGGTAGTCAGACAGAACGAAACGACAGTAAAAAGAAAAAAGACACGGTATTTGGATTTACAACCGTATCGTGGGCTACCAACAGAAAATCCACACACATGGATATCATCATTTGAAAAAGCAGTTCAGTATTACGACTGGTCTGACGACGAAAGCTGCAAAGAATTCATGATCTCAATGAGAGACAACGCTGTTGATTGGTGGGATGGATTAAGCGACGATGCCAGAAACGATATCAACCAGATCAAAAAAGCATTCACAGAATATTTTGGCGGTGGCCAAGAGGCAGCAGTAGTAGCATTGTCAGATCTACCCAAGATGAAACAAGGACCTGAAGTATGGTTTCATTCGGAGCCAGACTCAAGTTGGCATTGGGACGCATTGATCCTCGCATGGACGAGAATTTGAAGCTCTACTTTTTCTCTATTCATGCAAGAGAAGATGTAGCACGCGAAGTCTCACGTTATAAACCGGAAACCCTCGACAAAGCGATCAGATATGCGATATATTTGGAACGCACCGATGAAACAGTAAAAGCCCAAAAAGGTCATCGACAAAACAACAGCAGAGCACCATTGTTAACAACACCAACATTGCAGCAACCAACGACAACTTCAACTTTAACAAACGACGGCCCGACAGCAATGGAAATCGATTCGAACAGTCAACGACGACAGTACCATAATCACAGCAACAAGAAACCATTCAACAAGAAAAAACAGTTCAATAAGAAAAAATTCAATGGTACCTGCAACAACTGCAACAAATATGGCCACAAAGCGAGAGACTGTTGGTCAAGAAAAAGCAACAGTCAGCAAACAGCAAACCAGGAGTCAGCAACCTTAGTACAGCAAAAAGGCGACAGCAACAACAGCATGGACGACGATTCTTTTGGCACACCATTATTCGATTACCTGCAACAAAACTCCCAACAAAAAATCAATGGTATTCCTGTGAAACAATCAGTGCAAACAGACGACGAGAATCGGTCATCCTTACGCTTCACAGTAAACATCAATATTGGCGCCGCAGAAATTCAAGCCTTGGTGGATACCGGTTCAGAAGTGACAACAATTGACGAAGCAACAGTACAACAAGCTCAACTATCGACAATAACGGCATCACTATTATATATTCAATATGGCAACAAATCCCGATCTTTATCCGACAAACAAACGATCTCAACATTGGAAATGAACGGACAGCAATACCCAATTGCATTACGCATTGTGCCAAAACAAAATACAAAGGTGATATTGGGTATGGATTGGCTGGTGGGGTTGAACATTTTGCTGGATCCGAATAACCGCACAATCATTCCAAAGAAAGACGTGGCTTTCATTAGTAACAGCAATGCAGCAACAACAATCTCGGCAACCGTCCCAAAACCAGTGCGAGAATTTTTGCAACAACATCCAGCACTATACAATGATACAGAAAAGCAAACGATCACATCAGTGCCAATATATCACCACATCAATACTGGTGATGCAGCACCTGTATACACCCCAAATTTTCGACGGTCCCCAGCAGAAAAGGCAGCACTAGCAGCAGAAGTACAGAAGATGCATGAGCGTGGTGTTATTGTCGAATGTACCAGCCCGTGGGTTTCACAACCAGTACTGGTACCAAAACCGGACGGCAGCCTACGATTTTGCGTGAACTACAAAAAACTCAATGCTGTCACTGAGAAAGACAAATTTCCTCTTGAACCAATCGACTCTCTCCTCGACAAACTCGCCGGAAAAAAGCTATTCAGCCTGATTGATTTGAAATCCGGATACTGGCAGATACCCATGGATCCAAAGGACTCATACAAGACATGCTTCTCTGATGGGCAGAAGCTATGGAGGTTCCTCGTTTTACCCTTTGGAGTGACCAATGGTGTAGCGAGTTTTTCTCGTTTTATGTCTCATTTGCTTGGCCATTTATCCTTTTGCCATTTGTACATCGATGATGTCCTCATTGCATCAGAGACAGAGCAACAACATTGGGAACATGTACTAACGGTTCTGGATATCATGACAAAGGCATCACTCAAGATTGGTCTTACGAAATGCTCGTGGGCAAAATCAGCGGTCAAATTCCTCGGGTTCATTGTATCGGCAGAAGGCATCAAGTCAGATCCAGCCAAGGTGGAAGCAATCAAGAACTGGAGCCAGCCAAAGAATACTAAGGAATTGGAGCGACTACTAGGAACATGTGTCTTCTACCATCGCTTTTTTGCAAATCTAGCACATGTCGCAGCACCGTTATACCGATTACTACGCAAGAACGTGGAATGGCAATGGGGTACTGAGCAAGAAGAAGCATTCACAACGCTCAAGAAACGACTGATGGAACTTCCCACCCTTGCCTACCCGGATCCAAGCCTGCCGTACGAGATGCACACAGATGCAAGTGATTTTGCCTTGGGATCCGTCCTCATTCAAGGATATCGACCAGTGGTATACGCTAGCAAGACACTGTCAGCAGCCGAGAAACACTATAGTGCTGTAGAAAAAGAGGTGATGTGTATAGTATGGAGCTTGCTACACTTCCATTGCTATGTACATGGTTGTTCCTCTTTAACGATTTACAGCGATGCATACGCAGCGAAAGCAATCCTAGGCAGCAAGAATCCTAAAGGCAGGATTGCACGCTGGGTGATGGCTGTTCAAAGCTATACCTTTGTAATTATTCATCGAAAAGGAGTGGACAACGTCGACGCAGACGCATTGAGCAGATCGTGCAACGAACAACAAAACAACAACGACGGAAATGCATCAGCAATAACATACGACGAATTATTGCATCATCAACGCGACGACGACGAAATCCACAAATATATAAAAAACAACGATGAACGTTTTTTCTGGCACCACGGCTTATATTGCATCAACAAAGCGAGCCCAGTCGCAGTCATGCCGAAAACCTTGCGACAACGTTTTTTCAATTCAATTCATACACACCAAACAGCAGCTCACATGGGGTGAGACAAGACCTTGGACAAAGCATATCAACTAGCATGGTGGCAATCAAGGAAAAACGACATCAGCAACGCCATCAAAGCTTGTCCAGCCTGCCAACAGCATAAGACACCAACACACAAGTACGGAAAAATGACGAGCATACAGGTCGGTGAACCTTGTGAAGTCTGGGCTGCAGATATTGCAGTATTGCCGACAACAAGCAGCAACAATCGATACTTGCTTGTCTTTGTAGAATACATGACAAAGTGGGTCGTCACTGCGGCACTTCCCAGCTTCGATTCCAACACAATAGCACAAGTACTACTCTTCCAAGTAATACTAAAATTCGGAATGATGAAAAAGTGGATCACGGATAACGGCAGTAATTTCATCTCGGATGCGATGCAAGCTGTCTGTAAACG
Source organism: Zychaea mexicana (assembly GCF_025766255.1). Classification (NCBI taxonomy): domain Eukaryota; kingdom Fungi; phylum Mucoromycota; class Mucoromycetes; order Mucorales; family Lichtheimiaceae; genus Zychaea; species Zychaea mexicana. Next base: position 9,428 of record NW_026516859.1, on the reverse strand, counting down.
ATTGGGAATATCCAGGTCAACAACAAGTGTGGAAAGACCACAAGGTGACGGACTATGCGAACGTCAAAATCGAACTATAAAAGGAGCCTTGGCTATATATGCAGAACACAACCCGGCAACATGGGACGAATACTTACCATTTGTCACATTTGGAGTGAACACAAGCAAACAAGCATCAACCGGCAAATCCGCTTTTGAAATCATGTTCGGCCGTACAGCAATACTTCCATCCGTAGCTGATTTACACTTACCAGCAATGAAAACACACACAACCGAAACTTGGATCGCATATCTCAATCATTATCTTCCAATCCTACACAAGAAAGTACACAACAATATCCAAAAAGCCCAAGAACGGCAGAAACGTTACTATGATCGCGGCAGACAAGAAAGACCGAAATTTAACACTGGTGATCAAGTAATGCGACTAAAGGCAAAGGAAACTTGGAAATTTCCCAATCCAAAGTTTTCGGGGCCTTGGACAATCACGAAAGTGAACAATGACGCCGGAACCAGCTTTACAATCAAAAGTCAAATCAAAGGCAGAACAAAAACCACCAAAGCAAATCAAGATCAGCTTTATCAATACCATCAAAACATGAATTTCACTTAGTTTAGCTTTTTCTTTTCTTCTTTATACTTATAATATTTCGTTTTATCATAGCAGTATCTTTTTTTTGCAGAGGGGGAGCTGTGTAACAGATACAAGTTACTACCCCCTATTCCCATATATATGAATATCTCTTACTCAATATAATAAAGAGTTGTTATCACCGGACTCTTACAGTGGGGTGCAAATAGCTGTTCCCCCTCAAATAGATATAACATTTTACATTGTATAAAAAAGAAACAGAAATAATTTAAGAAAAAAAAGAATAGTAGAATAAAAAAATTTATAATGGAACGGAGGAAATATTAATTTAGGAAAGATAATTACTAACCTCACTACATTAAATTATTAAATAAAACAAAAAACAACAAAAAATAAAAAATAATATTATTATTTTTTATATGCCGAGAGTATGCCATTTTTTCTTCTTGTTAAGAAGGTGATACAAATCCATTGTTTTATGCCTTCCTTGTATTATAATAATTAATATATTTAGAAAGAAACAATTCTTCTTTCTTTTTTTCTGTCTGGTATACATATATATCAAGAATTTATAATTCTTAGATATATATCATAATATTAAATTAAAATAAATAAACATCAGCTCGCTACCGCAAGCTTTTGAAACCTTTAGGTGTGATGTTTATTATATTTAATATTGAATTCAATTATAATCAGGGGGGGTATTGATGATGTATTGTATTTAACCTTTGAAAAAGGTAACATTATATATGTAAGCGAAATAGAATTGAGCTATAATAATTTAAAAAATTAAATCCTAAGATTTTTATATTTATTTTTATTTTTAAGAAATTTGAAAAAGTTTCTCATATGAGAAATTTTTTTAATTATTTAGGGATCATAAAATTATTATAATTCTATCTACTAAACTGAGTATTATATTTATCAACCAGACGCCTGATTAGATAGGTCAGGAGACTGGTTGTTATATTAAAAATTGTGAAAAAAGTAACAATTGAAAAAAATTATATCAACTTAAAAATAAAATAAAAATTGAATTTTTACTTTATAAAAAAGATAAACTTCAGAAGATTTAAAAAAAAAATATAAATCTAAAAGTTTATTTGAAAAATGGTTCTCTTCAATAAAGATATTCTTATATGCAAGTCATCTTTAATTAAATCTTTTGAAAACATTATGTACGAGGTTAAAAAAAATATAAAAAGAAATTACTTAATAATATTATAAAAGAAAACATAGAAAAAGCTAATAAGAATTATTTTTGGTATGAAAATAGTAGTAGTAATATATGCTCATATATACATAAAAGAGGAAAAATAGAAGGATATATGTGTTACAAAAAAAAACAGAAAATGGTGATAAAAAGAAATTTGTATGCATAAAACATAATCCTAATCATATCCTAAGAAAAAGAGAAAAAAAAACAAAAATACAATAAAAATAATAGAAAGAAATAAAAATGATATCAAAAGAATTAAAAAAAGAAAAATGAAAAAACTTTTTATTTCTAATGCAGGTGAAAGAGATCTTTGGAAAATAATTACTAAACTCACAAATTAAATAAATTAGTTATCCAAAATAATAAACGGGGCTATTATCTATATAATTAATATTTCAATTATAATATGCCCTGAGTATGTCATTTTTTCTTCTTGATTCTTGACTAGACGGAAAAAGAAAAAAAAAGAATTGTTTTTTTTCTAAATTAAATAAAATTAATAGTAAAATGACAAAATAGAAATAATTACTTTTATATCATTTTACTAAATAAATATAAAAACTATTTTTTATTTCTTTTTCTATTATAATCTTTTAATAAAATTAATATAAATATTTAATTCCAGGAGTTTTTGCAAACTTCCTCATTAATATTTATTATTATTTTATAATAATGGTTACTTTTTTAAATTATAGTTTTTTTATTATTTTTAGATGATAAAATTATTATAATTTTATTAACTCAACTGAGTACTATCTTTAACAACTAGTAGCCAGCATCGTAATTGTATCGTATAATATAGTTGTATCATATGGCAAGCGCTGAGGCACTTTATTAGAGAAAAAGATTATAAATAGCCACACGATCATAAGTAATAAAAAGCATCTTTTAACAACCCTCTATTCTCTGATATCCCTTTGCTCTTATCCTTTCTCATTAGCTACGGATCTACCTACCAAAAAGCGACTTGACAATTAGTAGTGGAAGAATGGTTTTATAAAAAAAAACAGAACCAAGAGAATACCTAGCTTCAAACTTACTGAAAACAGGATGGCAAACGAACCTACGGCAGCTATCCTCTAAGTATTAAGGACATTATTGGAAAACCAAAGCAGATAAGAGGCAGCTCCGATCTTTCGACCTCGTATACGTGAGCCCGACACATATTATAGTGACCGCAGTCTAGATGCTGCATTGAACTAGGTCTCAGCGGTGCATATGCACTACTAACTGTTTTTATATAAAAACTATTGGTAACAAATTTTTTGTTAGTAACAAAAATTTAAAATGTTTACAAATTAAGTTTTATCTTAAATAAAAAATAAACCTATCAATAATGGATTCAGAATATATAAATAATTTAAATGTAATAATGTTGCAGAGTTAGCACCATTAGTATTTGCTAATAAATAAATTCCAAACTCAATTACTTTTTTTTATAAAATTGAATTTTATTTTTATATAAAAATAAATCATTCAAAAGAAAAAGAAAATGGTCATTAAATAAATATCTTCCTATCAACCACATTAATCTTAGAATCAATTTATGTAACAAAATTGATACATTTATTAATTCAGAATTTAATCATTTTGTTGAAGAAAATATTATTAAAAGAATTCAAAAAAATTTAAAAAATAAAATAAAATCTCTTTTTTCAAATGATCATTTCTTAGATTTATCTATGAATCATAGTTTTTGTAGCCATAAATTTAAAAAAGGAAAACGTAATGGACAGTTTTGTGGGAAGAAAATCAAGACAAATTTACCTGATGGTAAAAAGGATTTTCGTTGCTGTCAACATAGTAAGCTACATATTCCAAAAAAAAGCTATTAGTAGTTAATGATAGTATTAAAAATATAGAGATAAAAGAGCTGTATATAAAACCTGAAAAAAAACAGAAAAAAAAATAAAAAAAAAAGAAAACCTATAAAAATTACTATTAGTAATCCTTTATTCTTATACTTTAATAATATTCTTCCATAAATTTTTTATATAATTTTAATATATATTATGTTCTTATTATAGTATGCCTAGACTATGCCTTCCAATATATGCATTTGATAATTCTTTTTGGTTAAACATATCAATAGATAACCAACTATTATCATTATTACTATATCCAACCTATTTTACCTGAAATAAATATGCATTGTTTTCATTTTTATGTCCAATAATACTTTCTATTTCATATAATACAGTTGAACGCTGTTTTCCTTTTACATTTCTTCTTCTTTTTCTAGTACGTTCATTAAAATTAGGAATATCATTATCATTTTCACTATTTTCTAAATCATCTGATTCACTATTATTATCATCTATAACCATTTCATTATTATTTGATAATGTCATATTTAATAATTATTTTGTAGTTGTACCATTCTATCAAGCTTATCCTTATTTTGTTTATTATTACTAACAACTATGTCAATTAATTTTTTTTCAATAGGAAAATCAAATCAGGACTATGCCATATTTTATGATGTGGTAAAATAGGTATATTAAATACTTCTACAAACTTTGTAATATTTTTTAAATAAATAGGCAACACGGAACTGAAGATTATAATATTTAATATTATCTATCTTTACAATTGATTTATTATTATTTAAACGATAAAATTTATTTCCAATTTCAGAAAATTGATTTTCGATTTTACTTCTAAAGCTTCCAAATGTATTATTAAAATGTTCTTCAGTAATAGTTGAATTTTTATTTATATTTTTACGAATTGGATATACAAAGTTATCATTACTAAAATCATATCCTTTTTCTGTAGCAAGTTCAGTAAACTGTGTTATAAACAAAGTATATCCACCATCAACAGCTAAAGTATCATTTTGATTCATTTTATTATAAAGTTTCATATTTAAAAACATGCTACCATCAGAACTATCTATACAGAATTCACTTTTTGATATAAAAATTATCATATCATTAATATCAGCTACAAATTGTGTGCGTACACCATTCTTTTTAAATTTATATAAATATAAACATGATCTATCTAAATCTGTATCTGTATAATTAATTCGTGAATCATGACTATCTAAAATAAGTGTTACATATTTAAATAAATCTGGATTATATTTTCTTGTAGACAAAACACGTAATTTTATATTTGAAAACATATACATTAATGAATCATTTACTATTTTATTAATTCTTTTATAATTCTCTTCATTCATCTTAAATTTTTTATAAAATGAATGAAATATACTTTGAGGTAAATATTTTTCAATTTCATCTCTAGAAATACTAGAAACTAAATGATATAATAAAAATAAGCCTTTTTCTAATTCAAAATAAGGAGCTGGATACTCTTTATTTGTGTATAGTACAACTAAGAAAAAAAATATAGCTGTATAACCTAATTTTTTTAATAATATATCTTTAATTTTTTCAATAAATTTAATATGTTTTATTTATGTTCTATGTTTGAATTTATTATGCACAATAGGCCAATTCCATTCAAGAAATGTCTAATAATTAGTAATAATAGTATTTACTTCCTCTGTAATTAATGTTGTATAATCTATTTGCTCCATTTTTTATTTATATTATAAAATTCAATTTAGATATAAAAAATTGATAGTTCTTTAATAAAATAAATATTAATTTATAACCAATAAGGTAATGCAGTACCCACAGCAGTCAAACGATACCTAACTATAGCGAAGCTAGGTGAACATAAATGGGTCGCGTATGTAGTTACGTTGTTGCGTGGCGAAGTAGAAATATGGTGGCAATAAAAAGAAGCACGAGTGACAATCGATGAATGGCATGAATTCAGGAAAAGATTGCTGGCAACTTTTAATCTGCTAAATGCGTCACAATTGATGCGAGATCGACTTACAGCAGTAGTTCAAGCTGGAACAGTGGTGGCTTAAGTATCACAGTCTCAAGCAGCATGGTCGTCTGCACCAGCTATATCGGACGAGGAAGCACTTGATCGATTTCAGTGTGGCTTGCATCCAACCATCCATATGTAAGTATTGACTCATTTTCCATCATCGACTGATGAAGCCATGAAACTGGCGTTGGCTGTTGAGGGAGTACAGCAAACAGGGCAGGCGGTATTATAGCAAGCACAAGGTCTCCCGGGAGCCCAATCCAGCTTCCAACAGCAGCAATTTACGTACAAACTATATACACAACAACAGCAGCTTATGCCTGAGTATCTGCAGTCGTTGGGTGTGGTGCCTATAGATCTTGACGCTGTGCATACAAGGCCCTCCGAGGCATGGCAAGGCCCTCCTCATAGTGGTAAAAATTGGCGTCAACAAGGATCGCGACGTAGCAGCGATGGAGACAAGGATTGTTATAATTGTGGCAGCTAGGGCCACATTTCGCGAAACTGTCCATCTCCTTACCGTAATCGACAGCAACAAGGTCACTACACAACCTATCCCTAAACGTCGTCTAAGCTGAGTCCGTGCCAGTCCCCGAGGCGGAGTCGATTGATCTATCCAAAGATCGTGCCTAGGACATGTAGGTACCACAGCGCACTTTAGAGGAAGACAGTCAGTACTTTGATTCCTTACTATCAATAAAAGAATCCGAATTGCCACTGTATTCCATGCTGTGTAATCGTCGTGCTGTTAATGCGTTGATTGACTCTGGTACTACTGGCTCATATGTCTCAGCTAGAATTGCTGCTGATTTGCCTGCTCGCTCGGTGGTTCGTCGCAAGGTCGAAACTGCTAGTGTCCCTTTACTGTCAATTTCCAGTCAAGTCACGCTAACATTGGACGCTCAAGGTTACGAGCATCAGGCGGATGCGTATGTGCTTGAGACCAAGTTTGACATCATCCTTGGTCGCGATTGGCTCAAGACCGTACAGCCAGTACCCAATTGGGAGCAAGACGCATGGCATATTAGTAAGGGCGCTCACACTTATGTCCTCAAGCCTCGCCACACACGCCAAGCCCCTGAGCTCTCTTACCTACTTTTGCATCATCAAGTTTAATGCTTGAAATGCAGCACAGGGATTGATGAAGCATTTGTCTGCTACGTCCGAACAGAAGACGTTCAAGACAAGCAATCAACCGACGACCAGTTTAAGACATCGCTGGTCAAAGATTTTGGCGACGTGTTCTGAGAACAATTACCAAGATTACTACTAGACCGTGGTGTCTAGCACGTCATCGACACCAGAGATACCGACCCTGTCTACCGAAATTCATACAAGATGAGCCCACTCAAGCTGGACGAACTGCGTAGACAGCTGAAAGAGTTGCTTGACTTGAAGCTCATTCGCCCCAGCTCATCACCTTGGGGTGCACCTGTTCTGTTTGTATGCAAGAAAGATGGGTCTATGCGTATGTGCGTTGACTACCGTGCAGTAAACTGTTCAACTCGTTGTAACACACACCCGCTGCTGCTGCGTATCGACGAATGTCTCGAACGATTGGCCAATGCTCGCCGGTTCACAAGCCTTGACCTCAAGAGCGGCTACCACCAAGTACGTATTCGACTAGAGGACGAGGACAAGACGGCCTTCAACACTCGATACAGCCAGTATAGCTAGAAAGTTTTGCTGTTTGGCCTACGAAATTCGCTACTGGTTTTTCAAGCCATGATGAATAAGGCACTAGGCGATAGCCTCGATACGTGCTGCCTCGTGTATTTGGACGATCTTCTCATCTTTAGTACAAGTGACGATGAAGAAGCGCACTGATAAGACATTCGACGGGTACTCAAAAAGCTGTGTGACGCGAAGCTGGTAGCCAACTTGTAAAATTTTTAAATTCAACAAGACCGAGTTGGAGTTCGTTGGTTATCAAGTGTCTGCCTAGGGAATACGTCTTTCCACAGAAAAGGTACGAGCAATTTAGGACCGGCAGGTGCCAAGAAATGTACAAGAAGTCCGTCAGTTCGTTGGTCTCACGTCATATTACTGTCGTTTTATTCGTGACTTCAGTGCAATGGCGGCAGCTTTGACCGTTTTGACAAAAGGAACAGGAGCAAAGAAAAGGGCGATTGCGTGGACTCCCGAGTGCTAGGAGGCTTTTGATCAAATTAAATCCCGCATATGTGACGCCCCCATCTTGATGCTGCCTAATCCAGACAAGCTGTATATCATTGAGATGGATGCATCTGACTTTGGCGTTGGTGCGGTGCTCCTACAAGAAGGATCTGATGGTCAACACCACCTAGATGAATAATTATTAGTTTTAAATTATTAATTATATATAATTTAAGGAAAGTTTTTATTATTGAAAACACGTAATGGCTCGACACCCCCATCGACCATTACCTCTATATATCATAATCAAGCTAAGTGTCGTCCAGGTATTCCTAGCTTAGAGGAGGGATATGCTCATTACCATTCCGCCGATCATATTATTCATTAATATATTTTACTTTTTGTTTTACTATTTTTTATTTATTATGAATAATATGTTTTGGTTTCTTTTTTTTACAATGGTAAAAATTATTAATATTTTTTTAATAAATAAATAATGATAAATAATTTTAAATTTTATATATTTTTAAATTATTTTTTTAATATCTTAAATATATAAATATAAACCAACAAAATATATATATTAAATATCAAATTATACTTTATTTATTATATATAAATTAATAATACATTTTATTATTATAATTTATTCATCCTACTAGTATTCGAGTCTAAGAAGTTATCAGCGGCAGAGCGCTTGTACCTGACTTTAGAACGAGAAATGCTTAGTATCCTTCATGCGTTGCGGACCTAGCGTTGTTTCATTGAAGGTCGCAAATACACCATCTACTCGGATCACCACCTGCTCAAGTATTTTCGATCGAAAACCAAGCCAACACCGCGCCTGACTCAATAGATTGCCAAGATGGAGTTATACGATCTAGATATCTAGTACATGTAAGAAAAAAACAACTATGTGCCTGACTTACTGTCGCGTCGTGATGGTCCGGCGTGTGTCACTAAGGAATCAAGTTTTGAGCCTGAATTTTTATATGCGGTCAAGGCAGTGTAAGAATCCGACTGGCCAAAATTTTATGCTGTTGCTGAGGACAAGTGACCGCCCATGTACAAGGACTTGCTGGACAAGCACTAAGATAAGTTTGTGGTGTGCAATGACCAGGTGTATCGCAAGGTCCGAATCGGTAAGGAAGTGTAAGAAGTTCATTATATGCTGTTTGCTCGGCGGGCTGATCTCATGGAGAAATTCCACAAGTCTTTTGGGCATGCGGGAAAAACAACCGTATATGATTTGATGCGGAAACGTTGGTGGTGGCCTAAGATGCGCTCAGATATTCAAGAGTGGCTAGCCTCTTGTCAACAATACCAGCTTGCTGCCAATACCGACCGCCACATCCATTATGCACCTATGAAACCTCTAAAAGTGTCACCTGTTTTTTCGCGATGGCATTTGGATTTCGTGGGTGAGCTACCGACCACTGTCAACGGTAACCGTTGGTTGCTTGTTGCTGTTGACTACGCCACAAATTGGACTATTGCGTGTGCTGTTCCAGATGGGACCAGTGAAGCCATCTCCAACTTCATTTACGAGGAAATATTGCTACTGTTCTCGTGCCCTGTCGAAATTTTGATAGATCGAGGTGCAAATTTCATATCAAAGGTGCTCACTCATTACCTGGGTCGTCTCAAAAG